>NC_056749.1:689067181-689367181 GCF_019279795.1 Protopterus annectens | reverse complement strand
GTCCTTGCTGGGCAGTGACATAGAGTGCTGACTTGTTGGAACATGGGCTAAATTCTTGGCTAGGCTTGTATGAGCCTCAGTCCAATTGCCTAGTAACTTTATATGATCCTATATAGAGAAGTGCAATGATGGGAAGAGTATTTTGTGTTGGTTGCGAACTTAGAGATTTTATTGTAGCACATTTCAAGTTTTGATTCCAATGAAGACAAAATGTTGGTAAGGAGATGGGCACCATATAAGAGAGAGTGTAGAAGAAAGGTAGAGGCAAGGGTTTGTTTGGTGGAGCAGTTAAGTAATTGTTTGTGCCTATAGAGCATGCCAAGTTTTTGGTGTATTTTTTTAATATTGTTGTGTATGCGCTGGTTGAATGGTAGGTGTTCAACTATGATTACACCTATTAGTTTTGCATTTTAGTCTACCTTTATGGTAGTTTTATTCTCCGCCTGTATAGCAAATTCATTTTTCTGCAGAGAAGTAGTTTTTTTTTTTTTTGGGGGGGGGGGGGTAAAAAGCATTAGTTTAGTTTTTTTGGAGATTTAGGGCAAGATGATTGTTGGCCATCCAGGTTTTGGTGGTTGTGAAGGCAGTTTAGATCATTTGTTGTAGTTCAGAAGTGGAATTAGCAGAGCAGGTCATGGTTGAGTCTTCTGCATATTGGATTAAAGGACCTTGAATAAGGTGGTATGAAAGTTGTTAAAAGATGTTGAAAAGAAGTGGCCCTAGTGTGTAACCTTGGGGAACACCTATGGTTGTTTTATGGAATGGAGAGAGACTGCTGCCATTTGGTTGATTGTTTTCTGTCTGTAAGGTAGCTTGTGAACCAGGATAGAGTCGGAGGTGAGATGCCTAGGTTAGACAGTTTAGTGAGGAGAAGAGGGTGGGAGACACTATCAAATGCCTTGGAGAGCTCTAGAAAAAGTGAGGAAACAGTTTTACCAAGCATCTTGTGCCCAGTTGACTGTATCCATGAAGAAGATTAGGGCAGTTGTGGTACTGTGGCCTGGCCTGAAGCTGTGCTAAGTAGGGGATAGGATTTAGTTGTGAAGCAGATGGCTGAGAAGTTGAATGTGCTGGTGAAAGGATGGCAATGAGTATGAAGTTGGTAATGTCTGTGCTCTTTCTACCTTTCTGTAAGGGGAGAATATATGCCTTTTCCCAGATGCTAGGAACATAGGCCTCATTGATAGATCTCTTAAGAAGTATGTTGAGAGGTTAGGCAATGGAGTTTGCTGCAATTTGTAGGAATTTGGGGGGGGGGGGGTAGTGCAAGGTTTGAGCTTAATGAGTATTTTTTTTATTAATGTGGTAGGTATGGGGGACAAGAAAATGTTAGGTGGAGAGGGTGTAGTATTGTTTTGAGAGGATTGATTAGGAGATGTGGGGGTAGTATTAGAGTTGATTTGGGGGAAGGTGGCAGTAAGATTGGATATAGTGTAATGAAGTAAGTGTTAAACAGTAGGCTAATTCAGTAGATTTTTTCTCTGGATTGAGACAAGGATTATTTTTTGAGCCTGGGTTTAGTAGGGAAGTAGTGGATCTCCAGAATTGTTTGGGGTTTTGCCTATGGTGAGTTTGCAGATGCAGGTAGTGTGCTTTTTTGTCTTTAATAACTAGATGCTTAACTTGGTTGTGGAGTTGTTTGAATCCTACTAGGTCTGAGGGGGTTTATTTTATGTCATTTTTGTCATTATTTCCAGCCTTTGTCCATAGCAGTCATTAGTTGTTTAGTGGGTCTTATGAGTCAACTAGCATGGTTAGTATTTACTCTTTTTTGTTGGATTGGTGCTAGATTATTTAAAAAATGTTTAATTGAATGATTCAGCAGCCTCATCAATGGTCTCCTTTTGTTTCCTTTTATGAACCTTTTAGGAACCCATGGTAATCAAAGCAGCCATATAGATTTGGAATGAGCTCTTTCACCATGCTTGTTCCAGTTATAAGGAATTAGCGTAACTTGACTCAGAGACACTCATCTAGCTTAACCGGACCACACCAGTGGAATTTCCTTTAGGGGATCCTAATTCAGGGGTGACACTCACCTAGCTTGGTCTATGAAGGTGTGTAGAGGTGGATCTGTACAATTCTTAGATTTCATTAATCTTAGCAGAATGTCTGACATAGTATACAAATAACTCTGTCTAGAGACTCGCCACTGAACGTCCACCAACAGCTCTACCTCTGCATCCAGTACTTCACTCCTAATCTCCACAGTTATGCTAGTAGCAGGGTGTATCCAGCTGTATCCCATCTCTGTCAGAGCTAATTGCTTTCACCAACCATGAATTCTAATAGAGACTTATGTTGCTGTTGTGATATGTTTATCAGCCTTAGCCTGGCCTGCTCTCCAAAAATGTTTAATGCAGTAATCAGTAAATCTCTCAGCCTTCCTCTTCATCACTGCTATCATTCCCCCGCCTCCCACATTTATTCAGCAGTAATTGTCTTTATTAGTGATAAGAGCCCACTCACACACACACACACACACACACACACACACACACACACACACACACACACACACACACACACACACACACTATCAGTGATAAGAGCCCACTCACACACACACACACACACACACACACACAGTATCAATGATAAGAGCCCACTCACACACACACACACACACACACACACAGTATCAGTGATAAGAGCCCACTCACACACACACACACACACACAGTATCAGTGATAAGAGCCCACTCACACACACACACACACACACACACACACACACACACACACAGTATCAGTGATAAGAGCCCACTCACACACACACACACACAGTATCAGTGATAAGAGCCCACTCACACACACACACACACACACACACACACAGTATCAGTGATAAGAGCCCACTCACACACACACACACACACACACACACACACACACACACACACACACACACACTATCAGTGATAAGAGCCCACTCGCACACACACACACACACACACACACACACACACACACACACACACACACACACACACACTATCAGTGATAAGAGCCCACTCACACACACACACACACACACACACACACACACACACACACACACACACACACACACACACACACACACACACACACAGTATCAGTGATAAGAGCCCACTTTACCATGATACTGCTACTTGTCCTAAATTAAAACAGATACAACAAACTGTAACAAACTGACAGAATACTAATTTGTCAAGAATGAGACTAAAGTATGTGCCAACTGTAAGATTTACTATGAAAACACTGAAGCAAATATTGCTGAAAAATCAAAATATCAAAAGATCAAAATGTGGAAGACCACGTCAAAAAATATTGAATACCAAATCTCTATATGGATTTATACATCAAATACTTGGAAATACTGACTCTCCCTACCAGAAGGAACCCAGGAGCAAGTTCTTGCATGGGACCTTCATGGAAGCAAGTCCAGGAGATATATATTGTGGTCTCCAGCATTATGGATTATTAGTATTATGTTCTCAGGATTTTGATTTTCCACATTTTGCGTTTCAACATTTCATAGTAAAGTGGGGCCCCAACACCTATTGCTGTAACATTCCCAGCCATGTAGGAAAGTGGGACACTTAGTGTTATTCCAAAATATAGTCGGATATTTCATTGAATGTACAGTTTCCCGACACATAGTAGATCAAAACTAAATGGTCAACAGGTGTGCGAGATCAACAATCCCTGGGTAGGGGAATATTTCCTTACCCCGAGGATTGTGTGATCTCTGAATTAGCATACATAATTAGCAAGGGGTGTGGGTGCAGGGGGCTTTCCCCCACCTGCAATAACACTTGCCATCGGCTTACTCGCCTCCAGTGTAATCCCCTGAGCATGCACAGAATGCATCATTCTTAGTGGGTTCAACCTTTGGATGTCAGTCTGCAGGGTGTCAGGACACTGTACATTCGATTCATACATATACACACACACGCACACACATATGCTCTTCCTTATCCCTTACCCTAATCTTAACCTGCAAAGGGCCATGTGCACATGCACAATCAACACCAATACAAAAACATTCTATACAAGCAAAAGTTTCTATGTTAATACCCAATCCCACTTACCATCTGTAATGCTGGCAAAAATTGATTGAACAATCATATGATCACAGAACACTTCCATTATTTTGTGGGTGGTTGTAGGACAGCAAGAAATGAGAATTCACCCTTTCCCCATTGTTGTGCAATCTTAGAGTTGATAATTATAAGACGGTATGGTGAGACAAAGTCCCCCTCATATGGGATACAGGAACTCTTGCCACCTGCATAAAAAAAATTTATGTTTTGAGTTTCAATCTTTTGAGGTCAACGTTTTGATGTTTGAGTTTGTGTTACATCAATATTTTGAAGTATATTCATGTGTTTACTACCCTTAAGGCAGGAAAACCCTATTTCCTCTGTAATATGTGTGTGTGTATGTATATGCCTATGTCTGTGTGTATATAAGATCATAGAATAATATGAGACTACTAGGCTATCGATTCAGAGGTCATTTTAAGCCTAGCTGTTTCAACCCGATGTAATACCATAGAAGTACTAGTCAATACTCAAGATTGCATTTAGTGATGGCTGCCCATGTCCAGGAGAGTTGTGGCTGCTAACACCAGTAAGAATTTACAGTTCCCTATTCACTCATCCAGGTTCCTCTTGAACAATGTCATAGAGGTGCTCTGTTTCACATGAATTGTAGGCGTTTCCAAAGATGTGGCAGTTGCTGGAAGATAAATCTGTCCCTCCAGCATGTCCTATTTAAGTCTCAGGTCATATTTAAGTCTCTGGAATTGGTAGCTCTAGACCCATTTGGTTTATGGATATGCAGTAAGTTCATTTAGTTTGGGTCTTGGGTTGCTCTGTAGGCCAGGCATAAGTGTCTCCTAAGAAGTCTATACCATACGGGTATAGTGACAGGGACTTTAGTCAGTCCATGTAAGCCACATGTTGGAGGCCCTTGATTTTCTTTGTTAGAAACCTTTGAGGTCTCTCTAATTGCTGCAGGTGCTTAGTACAGTACCTACTGAATGGGGCGTTTTACTCAATTATGGGCTAGATAAGTGATGAGTATAAGGAGGTTATAACTTCTTTTGTTCTCAAGACGATGCCTTTCCTAATCAAGTGAGCTGTGTGGAAAGCTTTCTTTACAATGGTAGACATGTGGTGATCGAACTTAAGGTCACGGTCAACCTGTGATCCCAGGTTTCTTAACACTTCAGCGGTATTTAAGGTATTGTTGTTGATTTGATAGTGTGAAGGATCATTGGTTGTGCCGAAGGGAATGATGATGCATTTCTTTGCATTCAGTTTGAGACCATGACTAATACACCAGTCGTTGGTCTGTGTGAGACCCCCCTGGAGTATACCGGCATTGTTTGGGGATTCATTGATTACATCTAGTTTGCAGTCATCTGCAATCTTGGTCAGCCACAACCCTTCCGTTTTGACCTGAACGTCTGAGAAGTATATACAAAAAAGTAGGGGGCCCAGCACTAACCCCTGTGGCACCCCACTGGTAACAGATCTGTTTGATAGGATGTGCCCAGTTTGTGAGCCAACTGGCAACCCATCTTATAATGAAGGGGTTTGCACTCAGTTTGCTAATTTTATTGGTAATGCCTGAATGTGGGATTGTGTCGAAAGCCTTTGCTAAGTCAATGTATGCTGTGTGCACATATTTGTCATCATCAATAGCCCTGGTCACACTTTCACAGAAATCCACAGATTTAACAGGCAGGATCTGCCCTTCATGAAGCCGAATTGGGTAGGATCCAGGGTTTGGAGGTCACCTATGTTTTTACTTATGAGGTCCATAATAATATGTTCCATGGCCTTGCAAATGAGGCTGTTCAGGCTTATAGGTCTGTAATTCCCCAGGTGTGTTGCTAGTCCACCTTTGTGGAAGAGAATAACTGTAGCTGTTCTCCAGACCACAGAAACAAAGCCTGGTGTTAGGCTATGATTGAAATGGGTACTTAGTGGTGATGCTAGTTCATGTTCTAGCCTGTTTAGAAGACAGCCTGGGACATCATCTGGTCCCATAGAAGCCGTGTTCTGTGCCTTGGATAAGGCTTTGAGTACCTGTTCTACAGATATGTAAGGTGGGGGGGTTGGGAGAAAGTTTGTTATAAGTTAGGAGGGGTAAGGGAGTAAAAGTTTCAATAAAACCTATCCACTAGCAGGTTTGCTATCTCTGTTGGGTCAGTGTGTGTGTGATACCATTGACCACCAGTTCTGCACATGCTTGGGTCCTACCCTTTAGGTTATGTACATAGCTGTAAAAGGCCTTATGGTTATCCTTGGCAGTATTTGCTAGGTTTCTCTCAAAGGAGCTTTTGAAGGATTTGACAAGTTGTCTTATTTGCCTGTTAAGGCTGAGGAGGGTGCTTTTCCATTGTTGATTTCTTGTCTTTGTTTTCCTGGACAGCAACGTTTTGCATTTATTGTAGAGTTTGTTGAATCTGGAAGTCCACCATGGCAGCTTGATTTTACTTGGGGCTCTGGCTTTGATTCTGTCTAGTACAGCTACGTTTGTACACTTATGCAAATGATTGTACAGGACATTAGTGTAAGCTTTGGCATAGTTGCCACTTTCAGCTTGTGATGGGGCTTGGAATGCATTTATACCTTCACCCAGGAGGGTATAGTTTTCCTTGGTGAAGTTTTTTAGCCTGATTTCACCCTTTGTGAGTTCTGGTGTTAGTGTCAGTTTGAAGGTGACTGATTTGTGGTCAGTTTTAACTAATGAGGGACCAACAGTTGCAGCAGTTCACCTGTTTGACATACTGGTGAGGACCAGATCTAGAATGTTTGTTCCCCTTGTTGGGGGTTGGACAATTTGCTCCAAGGCATTTGAATTCACAAAATCAAGAAACTTTTGCGTTAACAAATTTGGGCTAGAGTAGGTTTCCAAGTTGATGGTGGGATAATTGAAATCCCCCATAATCAGTGTGTTCTATAAAATTTGGATTGTCTTCAGTTTGGTTAAGTAGGCTTAGTGGTTGTCATGACCTATGGAGTGGGATCTATAACTGGCTAGGACTGGAATGGAGGTCTTACCCACTGTAACCTGGACCTAGAGTAGCTCCATGGAGTTGTTCAGTCTAATTAGTTGGGAGGTGAATTTATCTTTAATATAGCTTGAAACACTGTCTCCTTTGGTTTTCACACATTCATTTTGTGGTCTAATGGTGTGGAAGGCATTGTAACCTTGCAGAACCAGGGTATTCTCTTAGTTTCATAGTTTCATAGTATACTACTAGGCTATCTGCCCTGGGGCATTTGTAAGCCTAGCCATAGTGATGTGGCTTTTGCCACCCCATGAAATGGTACAAAAATGTACAGAATAAATCTAGAATACTGTGCCTCTGTCTAGTAGTGACACAGTGAAGGTCCCCTTATATAATAGAATTAGTTTACTGTGCCCCTGTCTAGCAGTGACACAGATGTGACCCCTGGAGTAAACTTACGATCTCCCATCCACTCATCAAGATTTCTCTTGAAGAGAGTCAGTGAGGGGCTCTGCCTAATACGAACTGGGATCCTGTTCCAAAGCATGGGAAGCCTCTGGGTTATGAATCTATCCCTCCAGCATGTCCTATTCATACTTGTGCCGAGGTTTAAGTCTTTAGCTCTCATGGTCCTGATGGATTTGGATTTTTTGAGGTGGAGCATGTCCATCAGATCCTGATTGGACATGGCCTTGTACATCAGGCAGAGATCACCTCTGAGCAGGTGGTATGCTACTGAATAGAGCTGAAGTTTCTTTAGTCTGGCAGAATAAGACATATGTTGGAGACCCTTGATCCTTTTGGTGAGGTACTTTTGTGGTCTCTCCAGCTGTTGCAAGTGTCGGGTGAGGTACATACCAAATGGGGCATTGTACTCAATCATGGGTCTGATGAGGGAGGAATATAGGGGTACAATGACATCCTTGGATCTGGATGTGAAACCCTTCATGATGAGGTGTGCAAGGTAGAATGTTTTTCTAACCACTTTGGCAACGTGGGTGTCAAATGAGAGGTCGCTGTCTACTTGTGTCCCTAGGTCTCTGATTACTTTTTCCGTACTCAATGGGTTGCTGTCTATGTGATAATTTGTGGGTACTTTGTTTTTTCCAAAAGGGATGACTATACATTTTTTGGCATTTAGTTTAAGGCCGTGACTACGGCACCAGTTGTCCGTTTTAGTGAGGCCTTTTTGTAGGATGTGTGTATCTGCTGGTGTATCGACTATGGCGCCTAGTTTGCAGTCATCTGCGAACTTTGTCAGCCACAGCCCTCCCATGTTTGCTTTAACATCTGAGAGATAAATGCCGAACAAGAGGGGTCCCAGGACAGATCCCTGTGGGACACCACTTGTGACTGGCTTTGAGTCTGACATTGCTCCAGTGATTTTAACTTTATGGGTTCTGTCCTTTAGCCAGTTTGCAACCCATCTAGTGACATAAGGGTTTACTTTTAAGCTGTTTAGCTTATCTATGATGCCTGAGTGGGGTATTGTGTCGAAGGCCTTAGCCAAGTCCAGGTATGCTGTATGGACTGCTTTGCCCTCATCAATGGCTCTAGTGACTGTTTCGAAAAAGTCAACCAGGTTTAAAAGGCAGGATCTGCCCTTTACAAAGCTGAACTGGGTGGGGTCAAGCGTCTGTAGGTCCCCTATGTCTCCGTTTATGAGTTCCATAATAATTCTTTCCATAGCTTTGAAGACCAGGCTAGTCAAGCTTATGGGGCAGTAGTTTCCAGGGTCTGTAGAGGCACCCCCTTGTGGAGTGGGACCACTGTTGCTGTACGCCAGTGTTCAGGTACATATCCCGAAGTAAGGCTAAGGTTAAATAGCATTTCTATGTGTGGGTTTAGCTCCTCAGAGTTCACGTAACATGCACCCCGGGATACCGTCAGGTCCCATTGATGCTGTGTTTTTTGCTTTGTTTAGGGCGGTTCTCACTTGGACATCTGAGATGACAGGGAGATTACATTCAGCTGGGATAAGTATTTCTTCTTTTGGGGGTGAAGGAGGCGAGAAATTTACACTGAACCTGTCAGCCAGAATGTTAGCAATATCTGTGGGTTCAGTGTATTTTTTGTTGTTGTGAACCAACTCTGAGCATATCTGAGGGTTTCCGCCCAGGTTTCTAACATAGCTGAAGAAGGCTTTTTGGTTATCTTTAGTGTCCTTAGCAATTTTTCTCTCAAAGTTTGCCTTGGATGTTTTTATGAGAGAACGTAGTTTTCTGCTAATGTTGATCAGAGATGTCTTCCCTTCATGGGATTTTGCTCTGACGTGCAGTAGCTTCCTTCTTTTGTTATACAATTTGTTTATGGTTGGGGTCCACCAGACAGGATGCTTACATTTGGTGGAGAGGGACTTGGATTTGTTTGGGATTGCATGATCCATGCATTCTTGGAGATGTCCATAGAAAGCATTTGTGAAGGATTTGGCATTGTGGGATGTGGTATCCACTGGCACAGTGAGCTTAAAGGATACCATCTCAGTCTTAAGAAGAGTGAAGTCTGCTTTTGAGAAGTTTTTCACTGTGGTCTTTTGTGCTGGGGGTGGAGGTGGGATATGTATATCCAGGGTGATTAGTTTGTGGTCAGATCTCACTAGTGAGGGGTATACTTCCAGTGTGGAGCATTTTGTCCCCATGTTTGTGATGATCAGGTCTAGTATATTATCTCCCCTAGTGGGAGAGGTGACTAGTTGTTCCAGTGCATTTGAATTTATGAATTCCAGGAACCTTTGGGCTAGGGTATTAGGGCTAGAATAATGTACCCAATCTATGTTTGGGTAGTTGAAGTCTCCCAGTATGATGGTATTTTGTGATACATTCATATCCTCCAATGTCTTCAGGAAGGCTGAGTGGGGTTCTTGAGATTGGGAGGGTGGTCTGTAACATGCTACCAGTTGTATAGCAGTTTTGCCTATGGTTAGTTGCACCTGTATGGTCTCTGATGCTTCATGTGTTGCTACTAACCTGGAGGTGTGGGTGTCCTTTATGAATATGGACACTCCCTCCCTTTGTGGTTCGGCCCGGGTTTTGGGGCCAAAAAGCATGATACGAGGTATAGCCTGGTAGCGCTGGGGTGCTCTCAGGAGCCTTGAACCAGGTTTCAGTTACTGCACAGACGTCGATGTTCTCCATGCTGAGGAGTGCATCAAGTGCCTGCATCTTGAGATTTAGACTTCTGGCGTTGAGCAGTATTACCCTTAGTTTTTTTCCATTTTTGTTTTCTAAGGAGGTGGGTTTGTCTTTTGAGCCTTGCCTAAAAAAGGCACTATGGGGTGGCAAGAGCCTTGGCCAATATCCGGAAGCCCAGTGGTGACAGGTGTAAGCCATCCCTTGCGAAGCAGCGTGGCTTGTCCAACATATCATCCCAGGCAGACAGACATTGGATCCTCTTAGAATGACACCAGTACTTGAGCCAATTGTTAAAGCTGATCATCTTGTCTTTGTATTGTGGTATCATTCTTGGTGAGGGCAAGATGCTGCTCAGGGTCAGGGTCATACCAGCCTGGGCTACATAATCGGAGAGCTCCTCTATGTCTCTTTTCATGTAGTCCAGGGAGGTACGTCTCAGGTCATTCACACCAGCATGGACAATGACGGAGTCATATTTGTACTTGCTTTGGAGTGACCTGAGTGCGTGTGTTATGTGGCGGATCCTAGCTCTCGATAGACAGCTCACAGTCACCTTCTCCTTGTTCAGCCTGGTCAGTGGGACATCAGTGTGTCTGACTATGGAGTCACCTATTACTAGTGTATCAGGCAAGGTGTTTGGCCTTAAGGGCTGTGATTGGTCGACACACTGATTTATTGAAGTATGTGTTGCATGTGTTTTGTTTTGAGGTGGTGGATTTTTGGATGTCTGCTTTGGGAGCCTCTGTTGTTTTGGTAAGTTATTTATTAGAGCCTCCAAGTATGTCTTTGTGTTTTTATGTGTTTGGTTTGCAGTTGTGGTAGGTCTATGTGGGACTGGGATTGTTGTGTGTGTGGTTGCCATCTCCTCCTGTCTGGTCATGCCAGCCCTGAGTTGAGAGAGTTCAGCCTCCAGTTTGGCTATATAGTTGCATCTCTCACATGTATTTGTGTTTGTTGGGAGGAGGAGAGGGTTGTCTGTGTACATGAGACAATTGTAGCATTGTCTCAAGATGCCCAGATTGACCAGCTGAACTGGAGACGACACCAGTAATCTACCACTCGACATGCTAGAACAGTATAAGGGAGTGGTATACCTTTAAGGGAAGTGGGTATTCACAGGGGTGGTAAGTAGATGTAGTGCTTTACTTAGTACGAGAGTGCTTACTTAGTAGAGAAGTATTGAGAACAAGTGCTAGGCTTATAATACAGTGAGTAGTCTGGTTATACTAAGAGTAGAGCTTCCTTAAGGGAAAATTTGAAGAACAGACTTGGCGGAGCCAGAAAAAGTTTAACTGGCACTGCGCTATGCGTACGACCACGCAAAGCCGTGCAAACGTGGATTTTAAACAGTGAATTACAAAAGAGCTGGAAATGATCCCAAACAACCAATTACTACAGCTTCTTGTGCTGAGGTCACTTCCCCCAAGGACAGGTAGGCTGCTCAAGGCTCCCCACTCCCACTGGTGAGCAAAGAAACTTCCTTCTATCCAAGTAAGGTAATGGACAACACAGGAACTACACCACAGCCCAGAATACAGCAATGCCTGTAAACTGGTCTAAACTAGTCGAGGAAGGCCGGAAAACAAGGATTATTTTTTGTTTTTTTGTTTTTTTGGTAGAAACACACAGAAAATGCAGAAACAGTGATAAATTAGTTACACAGGCTAGCACACTTTAGTGGGCAGCCTCCACAGTTAAATTAAACAAACAAACAAGCAAGCAAACTTTCGATCAAATTCCACTAAAATGTAACTTTAAGTGCAGATTTTAAAATAATGCAGCAAGCAGTTAAAAAACAGTTCAGGCTAGTTCAAGGTAAGCTACAGAAGCTATTTCAAGTGAAAAAAAGCAAAGATACTTAAATCCAGAAGGTAGTCGCTTTTCTGAGTTCCCTGCTGCTAGGACCACTCTGTAAACCCACATGGAGCTTGTCTGAGCAGTATAGCCAGAAAAAACGCCCAGAGGCGGATTTTAAACAGTGAACTACAAAAGAGCTGGAAATGGTCCCAAACAACCAATTACTACAGCTTCTTGTGCTGAGGTCACTTCCCCCAAGGACAGGTAGGCTGCTCAAGGCTCCCCACTCCCACTGGTGAGCAAAGAAACTTCCTTCTATCCAAGTAAGGTAATGGACAACACAGGAACTACACCACAGCCCAGAATACAGCAATGCCTGTAAACTGGTCTAAACTAGTCGAGGAAGGCGGAAAACAAGGATTATTTTTTGTTTTTGTTTTTGGTAGAAACACACAGAAAATGCAGAAACAGTGATAAATTAGTTACACAGGCTAGCACACTTTAGTGGGCAGCCTCCACAGTTAAATTAAACAAACAAACAAGCAAACTTTCGATCAAATTCGACTAAAATGTAACTTTAAGTGCAGATTTTAAAATAATGCAGCAATCAGTTAAAAACAGTTCAGGCTAGTTCAAGGTAAGCTACAGAAGCTATTTCAAGTGAAAAAAAGCAAAGATACTTAAATCCAGAAGGTAGTCACTTTTCTGAGTTCCCTGCTGCTAGGACCACTCTGTAAACCCACGTGGAGCTTGTCTGAGCAGTATAGCCAGAAAAAAATGCCCAGAGGTGGATTTTAAACAGTGAACTACAAAAGAGCTGGAAATGGTCCCAAACAACCAATTACTACAGCTTCTTGTGCTGAGGTCACTTCCCCCAAGGACAGGTAGGCTATTCAAGGCTCCCCACTCCCACTGGGGAGCAAAGAAACTTCCTTCTATCCAAGTAAGGTAATGGACAACACAGGAACTACACCACAGCCCAGAATACAGCAATGCCTGTAAACTGGTCTAAACTAGTTGAGGAAGGCGGGAAAACAAGGATTTTTTTTTGTTTTTTTGTTTTTTTGGTGCCAGTCTCTCTGAGGCCTTAAACCAAGTTTCTCTGACTGCACAGACATCCACATCTTCTAGTGATAGAAGTGCTTCCAGGGAGTGCAGCATTTGGTTTAATCTCCTAACATTTAGCAGCATGACCCTTATTTTGTTCTGATTGGTTAATTTAATGTTGGTAATGTTGGTTTCGAGACTTTGTGCGAAAAGGCACTAAGGGGGGGGAGGGGGTCCCTTGCCAGCAAGTGACAGCTTAGGGTTGCCAAGTGCAAACCATCTCTGGCAAAACAGCAAAGTTTGTCGGCTATTACTTCCCAGGCAGACAGGAACTGGATCTCCCTTGGAATGACACCAAGAGCTAAGCCAATTATTTAAATCGATCATTTTTTGTTTATACTGTGGCATCTTTCTAGGTGAGGGTAGTATGTTGCTCAAGGCTAGGGACATACCTGCCTGAGACACATACTCAGAGAGCTTGATCAAGCCAGTTACTGAAATCAGTCATTTTTTGTTTATACTGTGGCATCGTTTTAGGTGAGAGTAGTATGCTGCTCAAGGCTAGGGACATACTTACCTGGTACACATACTCAGAGAGCTCGACCATGTCTCTCTTCATAAAGACCAGCAAGGTACATCTCATGTCATTCACACCAACATGAACTATGACAGAGTCATAACAGTACTTGTTGCTGGGAGACCTGAGCGCATGTATGATTTGGTGAATCCTGGCACCAGACTGGCAGCTAAGTGTGAATTTCTCCTTGTCCAACTTGGTGACTGGGACATCCGTGAGTCTCACTACTGAGTCTCCAATGACAAGAAAACCTGTTTTTTGAGTGTTATGCCTTATGGGCTAGGTGAGTGAGACACTGGAGTTGCTATGTGTCTTGGGTGCTGTGGAGACTGTGTTAGCTGTAGCAGACTTGTGTTTTGCAGGTCTCTGCTGTTTCGGTAAGTTTTTCAAGAGAAGCTCCCCATATATGGATTTAAGTGTTTGATGCATACTATGTACTGGAGAAGTGGTATGTGCACGAGTAGCGGTACTATGTGAATATGTATTAGTGGGTGAGTTGATAATCTTCTCCTTTTTACTCTTTTGAGTGAGAGAGAGCATGGATTCTAGATTCTTGGTGCAAATGCATCTCTCACACTCTGTACTAGATTGCGTTATTAGTAGACAGTTGTCTATGTACCTGAGGCAATTGCTACACTGCCTCAAGAGACCCAACTCATCAAGGTTGGCAGGAGAAACAAAGGTAGTCCAATTGTCCATAATGCTAGGTTCAAGACTGTTGTCACTAGGGGTGGCTTTTTCAGAAACGATTATGGAGGAGCTCGGTGAATGGATATTTCTGCCTGGGTTTTAAGGGAAAATTTGTTGACATTAACTGTCCAGCTTTGGCATGCTCAGATGCAAGGCCTAAATACCAGAAGCTAAAACTTGAAAAAAACTTTAACAAAATTCAAAACTAGTCAAGTCCCAATCATCACAATTCTCTCACAAAAGTGCAGATAGGCCCCTTCCAATCCAAGATGGCCTGGAAAATGTGCTCAGAACAAACAAACCACTACAAACAGTTCCAGAAACAACAGGCCTGGTTCTGGACTATACTACAGCAACTAGCTACCCCAGTTTCAGCGGAAAACACTAGAGTATGTTTAACACAGCAGAAAAATAATAGTGAGGCAATGAAAAAACATTTAAAACATCAGAAAATCACCCAGGAAACTCTAAAAAATGATTTAAACAGTTAACAGGTCAGTTAATTAAGTACTACTTGGTGGGAAAACCAGAGCAGGCAAAACATATTGCTTTAAAACAGTGAAACAATACAAATAAATATTAACAAACAGTGGAAACAATAAAAAGCTTGTTAAACAGTAAAAACAGCATTAAAATTTGGTTTTACAGGCACAGTATAGTAGGAAATTGCAGCATAACACTGTAGTTTAGTGCACAGTAAATAAATACAGTATAAAAGTAGGTGGCAGACAATAAAAAAGTGCAGTAAATAGTGTAAATAAACAAAAAACAGACAACTTATGTTTTTTGAAAGCTCAGAAACTTGTAGTTGTCTGGTATCTCAGCTCATAGTTGTAGCTGGTAGTCCGCCTCAGTTCAGCTTGGTACGAACAGGGCCAGCCTTAGCCGAAAAGGCGCCCTAGGTGAAGTACTGCTCTGGTGCCCCTTTAGCCCCACCCACACCATAGTCATGAAACACCCCTATCTGAGCCACACCCACAGGGTCACGCCCCAAGAAAGTCACTCCAGTCATTTCCTTAAATTATTTAAATGCATAGGAAAAATAACTACATTACACGATATCTTTAACTACAACTACCGCTGCATAGTATTTTCTACTTTAAATACCAGTGCCGGATCATGGTCACATAGGGCCCTAGGCAGGGTAATAGACTGCCCCCCAGAGCAGCCTCTCCTGCAGCAACCCCTTCCCCCCAGCAGCAGTCCCCTCCTCAGCCATTCCAGTTTTCCATTATTTAGTTATCTCTCACTAGTTACCATGCATACTGTTCTCTTATTTACTTCTACAGTGATTACAGATATTGAAATAAAATAGCACAAACACAGGTAGCCATTTGTTAAACAATACAGTTTCGCAATGAAAACAGACAGTATAAGCAGTAAACTTCTCTGCCCTTGAAACTCACATTCATTGAAATGGAAAAACTCACATTTATTGAAACAGAATGAAAACCCACATTCATAGAAAATGCATTTGGCCAGTGAAGAACTAAGTTTACCTTTGGGCTGCTTTTAAAACAGACTCCTTGCACACATTTTTTAGGGCCATGTATATGTGTATTTGTTCTTTGATTCACCTTCCTGATTGCATTGAATTATATTCATTGGTTAATACAGCACCACTTGTTAGAAAGTGTTTTAAATTTGTAGTTTTAAACATTCTTTTAATAAGCAGTGAAACAAAATGTATGAACCAATAACTACACATTTCAGAAAATTTCAACCATTTAAGGCCACTCAAGACTTCTCTCATTACATTCCACCAATATTACTCCATACGCACAATCTCTGCAGAAGTAAAATCATCTGAATTCCACATTAAAGAAATCTGTAACTAATGAAGAGGTTGCTACCAGCAAAACAATTTCACAAATCAGTGCTTTATCTACAAATTCAGTGCTTGCTTCCCTTGAAGAATTAATTGCCTATATTACATTAAAAAACTGGTAAGTTGGTAATATTGCAATAGGAAATGACCAACAAGTTCATACTCACTAGGCATCTCATACACTATAAACACCACGGCTATATTTAATACTTATTTTATTTATTTTATTTTACATTTGTTAACCGGGATAGTCTAACTGGATATATTTCCATTTTCAGTAGAGGCCCAGGGAGAAAAGCTCTGGCAATTATAGAACTAAAAATTTAAAAATTAAAAATTTAAAGATTTAAAAATTAGAAATTAACAGAAAAGATTATAATAAAAGTACAACAAGAAATACTACCTAGAAATAAAAAGTATGCTGTACAACAAGTAATAATATGATAGAGTAGGAAGTTACTCTAATAAGTTTAATACTTATACTAGAGAGAGTTTGTTGGCATATTAATTTGGGAGTATCAGTTAGTCTATCTTACAAGGAATTAGCATGTAACAATGCATTAAGAGTGTTAGTAATTTAAGTGAGAATAGGAGGAATTAGTAGTAAAGGGAGTTATAATTAATACCTGCTTAGATATGATCTTGATGGAACTGCTCACAATTTAGAAAAATAGAACCAAATGAAATGTAACATTTAGGCCAGGTTCTCAATAGTTAAAAGAACACATTTCCAGGAATGTTCAACTTAAACCATTTTTTGTCATGTAGCTCACACTCACTTTATTAGAATTAATTCCTTAAACAATGTATTTATCTGGTACAATAAAAATCCCCGAGTCTGTTTGATCAACATGATTAAATCCTATGCCGGAAAGGAGAGAGTCTAAAGAAAAAAAAACTTCTTAAGACAACCAGTTACTCTACGACAGATTCATTCTGAGCACTTATCCTGGTAAAAAGATACTCTGTCATAAATAGGAAACTAGCCCAAGGCTGTTATTCTTCTAAACTTCTTCAAGACTGCACTTGTTCCATTTCCCCAGTCTAGTGCTAAACTCATTAGTATTGTCAGGACGTGCCTTAATAAGGCTGAGTATGAAAAACAACTGATTATTTTACAACTAGCTACCAAGAACCCAAACTTTTCTTTGAGTTCTGGATTTCAAGATTCCCCAATCCTTTCAACATTTTCAAAAATAACTTATTTTGACATAACAACTGACAACTTTTTAGGTCTACAAAAGACATCCTTTAAAAAGCTATATTTAACTTTCAAATTTGCATTGCTTATCTGTTCACTAACAATCTCAGCTGTAGAGCTAATCCCAGTTCATACTTTGATCAAGAGAAAATGCATATTGAGCAGAAAGTTCAAACAGCAGATTTAGTAGCAAAACCCGATTCAAGCCCTTATAAATATCTGACTTTTTTCTTAATTACTAATGATTACACATCTCATCTAACTGTTCATATGGGGATTCTGCCACACAGCATTTAACTATGGAGTGTCACAGATATCATAGGATTTTCGTATTTATTGTTTTTTTTTCAAAGGTTTTATATAGTCAATGTATTATCAGTCCTAATGCCCACATAACACCTAACATCAATACATTTATCATCCTTTTTCTGGCATTCCATCAAAATGCTAGTTCTCCAAAGATGAAACAGCAGACTTACAGCATAGCACAGGTTCATTTACACGCAGTTGTGGCTGAACTGGGCCTCTTTTCCATCACAACCAAAAAATAAAATAAAAGACCAACCCCCCAACACACACACACACACACACACACACACACACACACACACACACACACACACACAACTGCATAAAAAATATATATACATACATACATATACACATACAGATAAATATATATATAGCTATCTCTCTCTCTCTCCCTTTACAACTTTTAAGAAACCAGCATGAAGACTAGAGGAGTAAAACAAACTTGAGCTCTGAAGCATACACACAGCTACTCGCACATAACAATACACACACATACTTACTCTCTCACGAAGCAACACACAGACATATCGTCTCTTTCATACAGCAACTAATGACTAGTTTAAATTCCACACACTCCTACTCTCTCATACAACACACAGACATGCACCTTTTCTCTCATATATACACACCCACTCTCTCAAACAGTAACACATGCTTTATCTCGCATACAAATAGAACGACTTAATTTAAATTCCATACATAAACATATACTTTCTGAACCCATGGTAGTGGTGCTGCGGTAGCGTTGTTGCCTCACAGCAAGACGTTGTCCCGTTCGATTCTCAGCTCGAGTGTCTTCTGTGTGGAGGCATGCGTGAATGGGTGTGCCTTCGTTGAAGGTTGTGCATCAGGGCTGGTAACTCCGCACGTAAAAATCCACTACCAAACATTAGCGGACCGGAGTTCCACTGTGGCGACCCCTAACCGGCATAAGCCGAAAGACACAACAACATAAACATATACTTTCCCCTCACATACAGAAGCCTGGTTTAAATGACACAGACACACATACGTTTACTTTCTTTTTAAAATGAATGGCAACACACGCACACGTACAATTAACCCCTCTCATAACTGAACTACTAGTTTAACTTCCGTGCAACTGCAGAATGCCTTTACATCTACATTGGCATGCATGTATGAGAAGCACGCATGTTCCTTCTTAAAGGAGAAGACTCGTTATTTAATTGTTGAAGCCTCCTGGCCAACCTGCAGGCTGCAGGCACAAAAGTGGGAGGGTGCTCGCCTCTCCTCCTCGTCCTATTGTTCCGCTGCCCACATAATGAAAAAAGTAAATTAAAATGATTAAATACCTGCAAATTGCGCCCTTTACATGGCCGGCCTGTACAGCAGCGCTCTAGGCAGTTACCTAGTTCGCCTATGCCTAAGGCCGGCCGTGGGTATGAACAAGCAGAAACCTAACCTGCTCAGATGCAGGGCCTAAATACCAGATGCTAAAACTTGAAAAAACCTCTAATAAAGTTTAAAAGGGCCAATTAGGTTGCTTATTCCAAGCCCAAGACCGGCATCTCTTTACTAGTCAGGTCCCAATCAACACAATTCTCTCACAAAAGTGTAGATAGGCCCCTTCCAATGCAAGATGGCTTGGAAAATGTGCTCAGAACAAACAAGAGACCTGATGGAAGAACTACAGAAAATATAATTGTTTTAGGAGGGACTGAACTCTACCTCTCCAAACTGGGAAGAGAAGCCGCACTCCTCAAATTATGTAAACTACCTCCAAGGACACACCATCATGGAAGAAAAGGACATAAATGTAATGAGTTTTTCACTCTATGGGTTAAGAATATAATGACTTGAATGAATTACTAAATACATATGTATACATAGGTAAACACAAATGTATATATATATATATATATATGTATATATATATATATATATATATATATATATATATATATATATATATATGGATCCCCTTCAAAACATTGAATGGTTATAACATCTAAGCTCAGAACATTGAGGCCATAGCATCTAAAACCCATAACATCTAAAACTCATAACATAGAATTTCATAAAATGGAAACTTTGCATCACAACTTCAAAACCTACCAATCACATGTAAATAACATCCCCTACACCTAAAACAACACCAAAGTAGTAAACATACTTTGTGCTACATTTCTGCAGGAGGGGCAAACCCCCCTGCACCCCCCACCCCCGTAAATTAAATATACCAACTCTGAGATTTTCTCCACTGTAGTGCGATCTTGGAGTTGGTATATTTAATTTACGGAGGATGTGGGGGGCTCTGGGTGCAGAAACATAGTACAAAGTGTGTTTACTACTTTGGTATTGTTTTAGGTGGATGGGGATGTTATTTGCATGTGATTTGTAGGTTATGAAGTTGTGATGCAAAGTTTCAATGTTATGAAATTCAATGTTATGAGTTTTGGACATTATGGGTTTTAGATGTTATGGTCTCAATGCTTCAATGTTATGAACTTTAGATGTTTTGAAGGGGATCCATATCTTCTTCTTCTTTTGGCTTTTCCCGGTTAGGGGTCGCCACAGTGGATCACCTGTCCACTCATGATTGGCAGTGGAGTTTTACACTGTTGAGTTGCCAACCCGACGCCCAACCTTCCCACTGAAGGCACACACATGCACACACTCACACCTAGGGCCAGTTTAGAGTATCCAATCCACCTGCAGCATGTCTTTGGGATGTGGGAGGAAACTGGAGCACCTGGAAGAAACCCATGTGACCACAGGGAGGACATGCAGACTCTGTACAGAAGGCACCCCAGCTGAGGATCGAACCTCTTGCTGTGAGGCGGCAATGCTAACTGCTGCACCACCGCGGCCACCCGAAGGGGATCCATATATATATATATATATATATATATATATATATATATATATATATATAGATCTACTTCAGTAGATCAAACTTTTACTAGTTCGAATCACATATGGCTGAGTCCATATGTTCAAACTCATAAAAGTTCGAACACTGATGTAAAACCACATAAAACCACACAGAACTAAACGTCTATAGCAGGGTGGCTATGCCCCCCACACCCCCTTACATAAATATACCAACTCCGAGATCACACTACATTGTGGAAATGGGAACTCTTCCCTTTCCATTCTGTACGGAGATCTCCATTCAGTCAGATCGGACTTTTACAAGTTCGAACATATGGTCTCGGCCATATGTGGTTTGAGCTTATAAACGTTCGATCTACTGAAGGGGACCTATATATATATATATATATATATATATATATATATATATATATATATATACATATACATATACATATACACAGAAATGTGTGTGTCTGCATGTGGAGCATGTTTGGTTGAACATTCAAATAATTGCTCATAAAGAGAAGGTGCACAATTGTTTGAATATTTGAATAATAGATGTGTGGTGGAAGAGGTTGTGCTGTTTAGCACTAATTGCCCTTTCATTGCAGTTGTACCTCTCTAAAATGATATACATATAAATAAGGACATGTTGGGGGTGAAGCCCCTTCTACATAAAATGTTTTTTTTTGTGTTTTGCATGTATATCGTTTTGTGCATATTTGTCTTTGTGTCCAGCCATTCAGTCATCAATTGTTTGTGCTCAACTATTTGACAGTTAATGTTGTGACCTATATATATATATATATATATATATATATATATATATATATAGATATATATATATATATATATATATATGAGCCAGCCAGGTTATTAAATCACTAATACCATGTCAGTTCAAAAACTAACAGTACATTTCCATGTTTAGTTTCAGATATTCAATACTAACCTAATGTTCTCACAGAGGAAACAGATGAGTCCGTGCAATGTTCCTCTGGCTTTTAATTTAGGAAAAAAAGTGTTTTTTTCCACAACTGCATAACTCTGGCATGACTAGAGCAGGTGGCAAAGAATAATAACAGCTTTTTAGTTAGCCATTGTTGCAGAAGTATTTAAAAATATCAAAATGCTGGCCATAGTAAGCAACATGCTTGCTGTGATCTGTACTAAAAAAGCTAAGATTAATAGCAGGTATGTATCCTTGGTAGCAGAAAGGTTTCTGAAGTCCCTAAAAACTATGCATAGAACATCTCTAAAAAAAAGTAAATGAACCTGTATAGTCTAGAACTGCATGATGCATTTCATATTCTTTAAAAGGTGCTTTACTGCTAAATATTTCATGAAAATGTTCATCCTGTACAAAGAACGCTTGGCATCAAAAGAGCAACATATAGATCAAGAGCAAATAAAATAATCAGTTTTCTGGTAAGCAAACTTCCCCCAAATTTTATATTATTCATTCTTCAGCAGCTGTGTGTTTTAGTACTTCAGTAAGTACTGCAACAGATGAAACAATTCTAGGCAGACACGGCTGTTACTACACCAGTTTTTTCCATAAAACATCACACAGCCATGTTTTTCCAAAAAGAACTCCTATGTACATACCGAAGGGGCTTAAACAATTTTCCAAGCTTCCCCATCTTACTGCCTCTCTCCTTAAGAAACTGTATGAATGCTCAAATTAATTAAGTACATTTTGTAATAAATAAAATGTATGAAGGCTGGAGGCAGGGGAATCAATATTAGAAACCATTGTAAAAACTCTCAAAGACAGGTAGATGTATGATTACAATGGCAGACACCTAGAAAGACATAGCAGGATAGATAAAAAAATAACTTTATAAACAAATGAGAATAAAATATGAAAAATTAACAGACAGCACTGGATAATTATGAAAATATAAAAAGTAAGATGGAACATTTGAGAATTATAAAAAGGAAAAAATAAAAGAAAGAGGGAAATAATATAAGGAAAAACAAAGAAAAAAAAATAGATGACAGATTATACTGGGCAACACTCACATACAAGTATGTTTAGTCACAGATTATGTCATGCACAAATGTTTGATCCGGAGCTTAAATCATTTAAACAACTTTTTTGTATGTTGAGGTTCAATCTGTCACCACCACTCTTTTAGTTGGAGACCTCTACTTCATAATATAAAACACTCTGGGGTTGATGTATGTCCGGAAAATTTATGTAGTGAGAGAGTTTAGAGAACTGCTGACACACAGAACTCCAAGTATAATGCTAGAAACTGAGACTTATTTTCAAATCCATGTCATTAGAGCACCTTCTCAACAAGCTTCTATTAGAAATCTTTTCATGGAGGAGAGAAGTGCCACACTCACTAAATCATGGAAATCAAGGGTTTAATGTGGAAATAACTTGTTAACCAAGAAATGGTCAACTGACATTACCTGCAGCATATTCAGAAGTACAGAGTCATGGACCTGTATGGCCCTTGCGGGGTATTGTGGTGGTCTGTCTTAAGTCGAGTACTGTTTGTGTGTATGCTTCTAACATATCTGAGGAAATAGAGAACAGGATCAGCCTCCTAGCTGATGGCACAAATACAGGTGTAGCAATAGAATGGGGATGGATCTAATGATGGGTTTGGAAAGGCTGTACATGTGGGCAGAAAGGTAGCAAACAAATGCAAACTACAGCCCTTAGAGCACAACAATCCTGGAGCAATTTAATCAATTGTTGTGTAGGATTATGTTTTTTAACAGTGTGGAATTTTGGTATGAAAATTTGGTACTTTTCCATTAATGGGGCAGTAGGCATTGCCGCGCAGTACCTGAGCTCTTAATAACAAAGCAATCAGACTGCACTGAAGTGCCTTTAATGTGAACTTGTTTTACCTTTTACATCGCTGAAGCAAGGCACCCTTAACAAGGTGTATCTTGTGGCTAGGGAATGCTGTGCAGTAGCTGGGGTCAGACATCCTGAAGGGCCAGGTTCTTTTTCTCTACCGGCAGTATCCTACCATTATCCAGGGAGAAAGGGAAAAAACATGTGACCCTTTAACACACAAAACTCAACCCGGTTTCTGCATCAGTGATGTAGACTGGAGCTCATCGCCATCACCAAGGCAATTTAAATGAGTGTTGCCCCCTGCATGGGCACTCCTGGCCTTGTGGTTGCTGTCCTTGCCCCCTTACTATGTTCAACCACTCTTGCTTTGGTTCATGTGCATTTCTGTAGCCATTCCTTCATCATACAATGTGACAGCCCTTGGTTTGTAAAAGTGCCTCTATTGTTCTCCCCAGTGAGGGTGCCTGCAGCCCTTCAAGTCCATAGCTGATGAGATAGGAAAGGACATACAATTGTTAAGTAGGCCAGGAGAGGGAAGGGGAGATGTTTCACTACTACCTGTTTTGTACTTTCTTCCCCTTTTCGCTCCTGCAGAACTCAAGTCTTCTATGACCCAGTTAGTTATTTTGCTGTGTCACTGTACATTGTGTCATCAGGTAGTTGATATTTCAAACAAATCATTCTTAAATATATATGTGTCACCACATGAAAAACGTGAACGAAAATCTCACACAAAAACATCTGTGGATCGACAGATTACAACTGACAATGTTTGAAGTGGTTTGCCTACTGCCCTGTTAAAAAAAAAGTTCTGAAAATTTCAGGGTAACCATTTAAGGACCCAGTCTGCCAAACTGGCATGTGCTGTTGCACAGTCCACTTTGTAAATGGGTGCTAAAACTAAACACCTAATCTGAGCTCCGGCAGGTGAATGAATCCAGATGAAGAGACTTACATCTCAGTAGCAGAGCACTTCTCACAACATTTGTACTGTTTTCATGGTTACCCATCCTCAAAAATATTTGCAATAGAAGTCCTTCAGTTATTGGAGCTTCTACCAGAATGGCTACTACTGTAAATATTTTTGAGGCTGGGTAAAAATGAAAACAGTACAAATGTTTTGAAAGTGCACTGCTACTGAGAGTGTCCAGTCCATCTACTGCATGTGTATATAGATAGATAGATATATATAGCATTTGTTTAGTGGGATGGTCCACTGGGCCTAGATGAGCCCATTTTCAGTGGAGACCCAGGGAGAAAAGCTCCATATAATATGACTATGGACTAAAGCATTGAAGTTGACACTCATACAGAATTTATACAGCTTCACTACATTAGAAATAATGTAATCCCAATGGTTCAATGTTCTATACATATTCACACACTTCTACCTTGTGTAGTACTACTAACATTAATGGTAGAATTAGATGATTGTGAAACAGCTTTGAAAGATTAATTGTTATTAGGTTGTGGGTGTTAGTAGCAAAGATTTAATAGCTAGAGTTTGAGCTCAAGCAGTTGTTGTGGTGAAATAATATGAGAGAGAGATTTAAAGACTATTGAGATTGAATAAGGAGGGTTTAAAGTGAGAAGGGAGATATTTAAGGAGGATTTATTTTGGCACAAGAACGATGCCAGAGTGAAGAAAGATGTTTCCTTAAGGATGACTTAAAGAGAACAGGATTACTTATGGTTCTGATAGAAGGTGGGAAAGCATTCCAGAGTATGGAGATTGTGAAAGAGTATAGCATTTGACCAGCTCAGAGATTTGGTTTGTCAACTTTTAGCAATGATGTGTTTTCAGATCTAAGAGGTCTGTTGGGATTATAGGTGGACAGTAAAGAAGATAAATATATATATATATATATATATATATATATATATATATATATATATATATATATATATATATTTATTTATATATGAGTCTACTTCCCACTTCATTTCACTGAAAACACACTTCACTGAAACTCATTTTGTTCAAAACTCATTTCACTGAAAATCAGTTTCCTGAGCACAATTCACTGAAAGCTCATTTCACTGAAACCTCATTTGACTGAAACTCATTTTGTTGAAAGTTATATGCCCTGTTCCCCACTGTAGTGTGATCCTGGAGTTAGTATATACAGTAATGGGGGAGGGGGCAGAGCCCCCCATACATTGGGGGGTGTGGGTGGCGTAGCCCCCCCCCACCTATTTTAAATGCTGGAGACCATAGACATGGTTACTTACAAGTTGAATGAATAACGCTTTCCAGAAGATAATATATACCCAAACTATGTGAAGGGCTGTGCTGCTGTTTTTTCATCATGTTATCACTTCCTCTCCCTCCCCACATTACTTCATTTCCTGTTTCTGCAGTCTATACCATCTCTGTCATCAGGAGGCTTTTTTTTAATCTTTTTGGATGCCTTTTACTTTAGATCTTCTTCATCTTCTAATTTCCTTGTAACAAAGTGTAATGCAGACCATTTCAAAAGCATATGCATGAAAACATGTATCAGTTGATTTATACGAAATAATGACAACATACATATGTGATAAAAGCAATCTATTCCACCCCGCAATAGCAGCAGGTGACAGCTTACCTTTTGAAACTAGTTGTAAATCAGGTGTACCTTTTTAGCTAAGGGTAGACAGTTTTTAATTACCACTTGTGTCATATGTAATTAATGAGGTTGATTAACATTCAGCGTTTTAGAATCTCTTTTGCCAATACCCACAAAATTTCTCAAAACTTAATGCCTTAACCAATATCTTGGCTTAAGTATAAAGTGCTCAGCACAACTGCCCAATGGGTATCAGTAAATGGGAATACCTCTAACATGTGCCTGATGCCATCCAATAGTCTGTTACAATCCTATATGCACCATCTTTAAAGTGTAATATTGATATATTTACTGCTCATATCATTGCTACCTGAAAACTGAATCTGACCTCAGTAAGCATTTTTGGAAGGCATTTGTCAATAAATTTCAACAGCAATAATAAGGATGTTGACTGAAAGAAGGGTGTGGTGTGTCCAGGCACCAATCTGAACAGAAGAGGAGACCAACCAGATGCTTACTGTCTATGCTGGACATGAGCAGAGGATGCAAGCATGGCCAAGGAACTTCACAATGATTGACATATGAAACCATATTATGAGGGAGCACTACAGATGGAACAGGAACTACTGGACTGATTGCAGATCTGCCACCACTATTATGACCTACCTTGAAGGGACACATTGGATCTTCACAAGTGGGTCATAAAGGTCTGACTCCAGCCAGCAGATGCCTACAGTAAGTTATATAATCCACACCTAAATACCTACCTTATCATATATGTATTTAGTAAGCATATCTGTTTCTGTGACTCTGTTTCAAGTATATTCTATGGATGTTTGTATTGATAAAAGTAATGCTAACTTAGGAATTTAAGTACTCATTAAAGTTACAACTAGCATATTGATGCATTCTGAGGTTATCTGCAACTATACTGTGCCAGTCTGTGCACATTATGCAGGACTATTGATTATGACTGCATATTTATACAGACTTCATACATATAATTATTACTGATATTCCATAAAATCTGCTTACATAATATGTAATGAACTGTGGTGCTCAAATGGTTAAGTAATATGGTTATTATATAAACTATACACTGGAAGTGATGCCAACAGAGTTGATAGTCATTTGGAAGAAAATAGAACAAAAGGGTAATAAAAGAAAGTCATATTGAACAAAGGATCATTTGTTGTTAAAAAAAGTCATAATGGAGAATTATATAAATGATAAAGAATAAATTATTATCCCAGGGATAAATTCAAAGGGGGATATTCCAGGGTGACTCTTTGTCACCATTGCTCTTTTGTCTTGCCCTTAAACCATTAAGCTGTCTACTTAACAGATTAGGTCATGGTTATAATTTGGCTCCCAGAAAACAATAAAGCATAACAACTTCTCATGTTCTATTTGTAGATGATTTAAAACTATATAGTTCATCAGATGAGCAGCTGAAAGCACAACTGGGTGTGGTCAAAATTTTCTAAGATGATATTAGAATGTCATTTGGTCTTGATAAATGTGCAAAAGTAAAATTTAAAGCAGGAAAGTTACAGCACAAATAAAATATCAGTCTGGGATAGGAGTGTGATATAAAGGAACTTGAGCAGGAGGAAGTGTATAAATATTTGGGTATTGATGAAGGACTGACAATAAAATATAAACAAATGCAAGCAAAACTCAGTAAGGAGTATTTTAGAAGACTGAAATGAATACTGAAAACAGTTCTGACATCTAAGAACAAAGTCCAAGCTATAAACCAATTTGCTCTTCCTGTTCTAACTTAGTTTTGAGGTGATTGACTGGCCCCAAAAGGTATTGGATCACTTGGACAAGAAAACAAGAAAAATGCTTCTCACATATCAAATGATATATAAAAATCAGTGTATACCAAGATTATAGGGAGGCACAGTGGTGCAGTGGTTAGCATTGTCACCTCACAGCAAGTGGATCTCTGGTTTAATTCCCAGCTGGGTTGTCTTCTGTGTGGCATCTGCATGTCCTCCCTGTGTTTGCATGGGTTTCCTGCAGATGCTGTGGTTACCACCCACATTCCAAATACATGTGTCTGGAGCATTTCTTCGCAGGCCTCCACTGAAAAGGGGCTCTGTCGTAGTTGGACTTTCCCAGTAAACAAACGTTAAATAAATAAAATTATATATTCCTTATTCTAAAGGTGGTATGGGTCTCCTAAAAATTGTTTACTTGTATAGATCTATAATTGTAGGACTGCATACATATCTGCTGATCTCATCAGATCCAAACATAGTGAAAGTTTTAAAACATGAACAGAACAAGTCTAAGATGATTTCCCTGGTTCAGTTTAAGAGAAGCATATTGGTATCAAGTGGGAATGGAAACCAGACCAGAAGTAGACAAAAATCAGGCAGCACCTGAATATGCCAAAAAACAAAAGAAAGAATATAAGGAGAATGATCAGATGGGAAGACAAGAAATGTGGAAAAGGAATAAATATAGTTAAAAGTACAGAAAACTCCTAGAACCAACTCATATCGATCAGGATCTGACACAGGAATGATTAAGGAGAGGTGCCTCTTTGGTCTAGTGGTAAGACTTTGGACAGCACAGTGGTGTAGTGATAGCGTTGTCACCTCACAGCAAGAGGTTATTTGGTTTGATTCTTGGCTGGGATGCCTTCTGTTTGGAGTCTGCATGTCCTCCCTGTGTTCATGTGGGTTTCCTCCGGGTACTCCACTTTCCTCTCATGTTACAAAGACATGCATTTGGAGCATTTCTCCCTGGGCCTCCTCTGAAAATTGGCTTGTTCCAAGTCGGTCTTTCCCAGTTTACAAATGTTAAATAAATAAATTTAAACCAACAGATGAAAGGTTAACATTAATGGACTACATACACATTGGTTTACAAAGTCCATTGACTATGTGGGAGAAACCGACAAAAGCAGGTTCTTTAAAACAAAACTGAAAACAGTTGCACATCTTTTTGCTGGGTGTGATAAGCTAATGGCAGAGGGCCTGTATACTGAAAGGTATAATAATGCGGCAAGACTGTTGCACTGGGGATTGTGCAAATATTACAACACTGAAATAGCTGAGAAGCATTGGAAAATGAGTCACCAACCATTACAGAGAATGATGAAGTGTACATCACATGGTATCACTCATTACCAACAGTTCAAAAAGTAGATGCGAGGAAACCAGATATAGTAGTTCATGAAAAGAAGACAAAAGTAGCATTGATTACTGAAATTGCTACACCCAGTGACTACTGTGTCTTACATACAGAGAAACACAAAGTCCTAAAATACCAGGATTTGCAGGCAGAAATTAGAAAAGTGTGGAAGAAGGATAACCAGACCGTTCCAATAGTAGAAGGTGCAATGGGTGTCAGAAAAAAAGTTAGTTATGCTACCAATACATGTAACTCAGTATGAATTGGAAAAGGAGGCAATTCTGGTCACATTGCAGGTGCCGCAAAGAGCACTTTTAGTTAACATCAAAGACTGAAGCAATGCTAATTTCATGAACATAACACTTTGACTTAGGAACGGGGTCCATTCCCATCATGGTATTATAAACCCAAAAGACTTGGAGAAATTAAACAAAGAAAAAACAATGTTTCTTTGGTAACTTATGCATTAAAAATTTTACAGGTCTAACATGTTCATGGTACATTGATGCCTGTAGCACTTAGATCACAGATGATTATGCATTTCTCCATTACCTGCAAAGCTTCTAGAAACATTATACAGTAAACCTCTGTATGTGTGAATACCGAGTAGTACATACATTAGTAAACTATACATTACAGAAATCACAGAATTATTTTAAAATCCACGTTCGCTCTAATCACTTTCATGAATGTAAGACCAATGCAGGTCAGCATGGGTGAAATATGTTTGATTGTTGTAAACACAATGCAAGTACAAGATGTGCGTCTCTGTAATCCTTATGCTGTCTTATGACTGTGGGTTAGCACTGCATGTGGAGAAATGTGTGGGTTTGAACATAGGTGCCAGAAGCTGTTGAAGACTGGGGGGGGGGGGGGTGAAGGGTGACAGAGGCACTTAGTAATCTCAAAAGGGCAATTTTTTAAAAATATTTACTACCACAACATAGGTTCACTTGGAGGACATTTTAAGCACATTTTAAGCTTAGCCAATTTCCTTTTGGTGCTTGAATTAACATTTCCTGATTGGTCTTACCTATCCCGTGGCTAATAATTATATATTAGCCCTAGTGAAAATAACTGTCATCATACCATGGATAATTTGAGGGGACCCATGTAAGGGATGCAGCATTTAGGAACTGTCTGTATCCATTGGTGGCTGTTCATAAGGGACATGAGGGTAAATGTATGATTTCCCACCCGATTGTCAAGGTTTTATTTGAATAGGGTCAGGGATTAACTCTGTTTTACACGGCTAGGGAGCCTATTGCATAGTGCAGGGAACCTTTGGGACACATATCTGTCTCTCCAGCATGTTCTGTTTATGTCATAAGTGAAGTTCAGATCCGTGGATATAGGTTTTCTGTTGCTGTTTGTTTTGCACATGCACAACAGATCCATAAGGACTGCATCTAAGAAAGCCCTGTAAACCAGTGAGAGGTAACCACACTGGGAGGTTACTGTCTCATTTCATTGTGCAGCATATGTCACTGATCATTCAACAATGTTTGCATAAATGCTCTCTGTTTTGAAACACAGCCTGGCACTTTCTCTTGCTTGTCTGCTTGCAAAGAAAATGAAAGGCAGTAATTGTGTATTTAACTTGCTGCCAGCAAACACAATCTCACCTCCCCCAACATGCCACATCAGTTAGTATAAAAACCCTGTGTTTTCACAAGCAACCTGACTCCACCCAAAAAGGTATCCACCTTCTATGTTGTGTTGTGTCTTTCGGCATTTCCCAGTTAGGGGTCGCCACAGTGGAACTCCAGTCCGCTAATGAGTGGCAGTAGATTTTTATGTGCCGAGTTGCCAGCTCTGATGCACAACCTTCAACGAAGGTACACCCATTCATGCATGTCTCCACACAGAAGATGCTTTAGCTGAGAATCGACAAGGACAACGTCTTACTGTGAGGCAACCGCTGATTTCAGCTTCTGATGAAGGTGAACATAGCCAGTCTCAACCTCTTAGCTCTACAGGAAGGCACAAATCCAAAAAATGATGAGGCAGAAAGGGTCAAAATCATTGACACAGTTCAAATCTTGCTCATACATATTTATATATCTGATAGAATAACAAGCTTTGCATTAAAACTTACATTTTTGAAGCACATGGAATCACTATTTAATGACTACAATCCTCAACAATTTGCCAAAAACACTAGGAAGAAGAGAACAAAATTATGAGGCAAAAATATTTGTTTTATGCATATATGGACATCTTTCACCCATATCAAGCCAAATCAATAGCCACTGAGCAGTATTTTTTTGTTTTTCACACATTGATTACCTTCTTGTTCTCTCCATCACAACAGTAATGGGCACAGCATTATCAATTGCTGAGATTCACTGATATTCCCATCCCCAACCTCAATCACTCTCACAAACTGTTTTAAAAATGAACAAATTGGTCTTAACCATCAGGCTGTACAATGTAGAACACTACTGCTTACAGCAAAGAAAAATGGGTGAAATGTCAAATACTGAAATAACTTCTGTTGAGAATATCTCTGAATACATAAAACAGAAGAGGAGGACATATCTCATCCAAAACAAAAGAGTGACCCAGAATATCCTCCAACTCAAGCAGACTTCTTTTTCCCAGTGATCAAACACAGGTGGCCACATTTCTCATCAAATTCCTGTAGAACCAACACAGAAGTAAACCACAGCTCTTGTTTAAAACAAGAGCATTCACATTCAGATACCTAATCCATGAGTACAAGCGAACAGATTGCCACCTCTCTCTCTCTTCTCTTTCTTTTAAAGCTGTGGTAGCTGGCCATTTTCATATTCTTCCTAATACATCTCTGGTTCAACCCCCTGCCCCCCACTGCAGTCTAAACAAACAGCAAAGCTTATGTACCAGACCTTACAGGAAGGAAAGATGGTGCTGGATCTGGCTTGGTACCTTTAGGCATGCACGTGACACACACACACGCACAGGGTATTCTAAGAACGAAGCCACAACACTGACTAAATCTCCTTACTGAAAAGAAGTTACAATACTAATTCAATTTCCTTCTGATCAGCAGTGGCAAGAAGAAAACCGCAGCACAAACAGCATAAGGAAGCACAATGAACATATAAAAAACAAGCTAGGTTACTTCTGGAGTAGCTACACAGCAATGTGTACGATACTAAGAGGAAAACCTAAATCTCCTTACTAATCAGCAGCACTTGGAAACTCTACTGATTAGCACAAACATCATCTCTTTACTGATAAGGAAAGGCTAAGCTAGTTAGTTTGCCCGTGTGTTTAAATCCACATTAGCATATTTAGTTACTTCCGCCCTCACTTTAGTATGCGATGCATGCATCGGAATCCAGGTTTTAGGTCTTCCTTCATTTTTCTGGTGAGCCAAGAGACAGGTCTTCTTGCAGCTTTAAAAGTGGTGGAGCGCTCCCTCCCCCTCACTCTATGGTTCCGGCACCCATGGGTTTGAATCAAACTTTGGTGCACTAATGCCATTAATGGCTTATTCTTCTTCAAAATTACCTTCTAAAGTTTTGTTAAACTCAGTGTGCTGATACATTCCAATGCTATAAAGTGGAGAAATGCATATTCTGTCATTATTCCACATAAATTTACAGCATTATATATCACATATGTTGTTTTGTATAAGTATCATTAGTCCAGCATTACATACGTAGCTCAGTTCTTTCCCTTAAATCAAACTCCTATTTCAAATCATTATTCTGCATGTATTGTTCTCACAAATTTCATTTTCTCTAAGCAATTCACTCCTGCTCTTTTCTAAAGATCCCACTTTCAGTTCTTTTATCTCTGTTACAGTATAAAATACTTCAAAGACAGTATACTTGTTTTGATCACAACTTTGTGTCTTTTGTTATACAAAATATAAATAAACCCTATGGACCATATCGGGACAATTATGGTGAAATGACAAATGTACTGTTTTGTGATATACTTTGAGCAAACATTTCACATGTCCTGTCTCATATGTTCAGATGATGTTAATTGCATATCATATACTCTCTTTACAATTATTTTGGTGCATATCTGATTGTGTTTTATCACAGACATGTTTTGTTAAATGACTGTGAGGCATGTTGCACACAATGTTGTAAGTTAGCATTGATTGATTCATGCCTTGCATCACAAACAGTGTTACAGTTGGATGAGGTTGTACAGTGTTGTAATATCACATAAATAATAAATAATAAAATGACCTCAACAATCATACTCCAAAGTTAATGGCATGCCAGACCACTGCCATCCAACTCAGACTCCGAGGACCAGGATGATGACTGTAATGGGGAGATGATGATGACAAACTGGGACCTGCATTTTCCATTGTTCATGTTGCTCATTGTAAAAGATGTCAGATCTGGGATGTAGTGATAGATGTCTTCCAGAAGCAGCAAAGAAGAAGGGCGTGACTCCTTCTGGGTGATCACTAGAGAGATCTTTCATGATGTGTGACCTCATCAGAGTGTCTCCTCAGCAGTAAGTATTGTCTGTGTGATCCAGTTTTACAAGGCTGCCACCCTGATGTTTTCTAAATCCAAATATTTGCTGTATAGGCACAATTGTGCAGACATTGCATATTGCTGTCATGCTTTTCTGACATTCATCATAATGTGAACTGTACATATCATGACAGATGCAACATTATCTTCCTGTTGCATTATGATACACATTATCAAATTACACGTCACCCTCTATTATTTGCATGATGATCATCATCATCATCATCCATCCCCTTTCAGCCATTTTCTAGATGGGGTTAGGGTATCGTGACAACTGTTGCCATCTCTCTATTCAATGCCAATCTCCTGCCTTCTTTGACACTCAAGCCTGACTGTCATAGTTCTTCTCTCACACAATCCATCCAACTCTTGGCTGGATGCCCTCTCATTTCTCTTGCCTTCTTCCTGTCTGTCCCAAATCTTCTTTACTACATTGTTTTCTGCTTTTCTGCATGTGTCTGAACCACCATAATCTGTTCTCTTTGACCTTGTCTGCAATTGGAGCTACTTGGGATTCTGCTCTTATGCCTTCATTTCTTCATCTGTCCTGCAGTGTGCATCCTACCACCCATCTCAGGCTCTTCATCTCCATCACCCCTAGCTGACTCAAGTGCTCTGCCTTTACTGCCCAGATTTCTGTACCATACAGTAGTACTGGTCACACCACTGTTTTGTACATCTTACCTTTCAGCTTCTTTAGCATTCTTATGTCATATACCACACACGGCAGTCTGTGCCAGTTGGCTGCAGTCCCTCTGATTCTAGCTTTGACCTTCTTACTCAGACTTCCCTTCTCCTCAGCCACCCACTTGAAGCTGTTTTCCTGTGCCACTATTTTCCTTTATATCTCATTTCTCAACTTTCTGTCCTTTCCTCCATTTGCTGCCATTACTGCTGTCTTATCTGTACTCACTTTCATCCCATGTGCCTGCAGTTTTGCATTCCATTCCCACATGCTTTGTTGAAGTTCTTGCTCAGAGTCTGTCTGTAATGCCACATCATCTACATACAGCGGTTTTGTTGATCTGTCCCCTCTGACTTGTTTGCTAACTCATTCAAGCCTATAGCACCTTTTTTGTATACTTCCATTTCACACCCATAGCTCCTTATGGCATCCAGACCTTTTTTGATCTGACTTCTTTAACTAAGTAACTTACCAGCTAATAACAGGCAATATTAGAAAGTGCAAGAATTATTAGCAAAATGAGATTGTTACTCTATGATGACCTACAGTAGAGAAACGAATCACGGTCTGTCCCTTATTGTTCATATTTTCATGTTTGTATTAATATTTTCATAACTGAGAGTCCTGCATATCAATGAGAAGTGTAATGTGATATGGTGAGGAGGAAGACAGGAAAATTAATTTTCAGTGTACACCTATCTAGCACTATACCTGAGATATTTCTAGCTGTTTATTAGTAATTATGAAAATAAACAGTATTTCCATATGTACTTAATACTTCAAAAACAAGTGACTTTCAAATGGTAGGACATCAGGTGAAACATTCATAGGTTCATAGGTTCATATGTAGGTACCAGGTTATCTGCCCAAGGGCATTTATAAGCCTAGCCAGAGTGTGTTGGCTTTCGCCTCCTTTTTAGATTAGTTTCCTGGGCCTCTGTCCAGCAGGGCCACTGATGTAATCCAGGTGTAAATTTATGATTTCCCATCCACTCGTCAAGATTTCTCTTGAAGAGAGTCAGTGTGGGGCTTTACCTAACATAGATTGGGATTCTATTCCAGAGTGAGGGAAGTCTCTGGGACAGGAATCTGTCCCTCCAGCATGTCCTATTAATTGTTATGCTGAGGTTTAAATCCCTAGCGCGTGTGGCTCTAAGAGATTTGGTTTTCTTTAGGTGGAGCATTTCCATTAATTCAGGGTTAGACATGGCCTTGCACGTAAGGCAGAGGTCTCCTCTGAGAAGGCGGTAAGCAACTGAGTCGAGCTGGAGTTTCTTTAGCCTGGCTGCATAGGGCATCTGTTTGAGGCCCATGATCCTCTTGGTGAGGTACTTCTGGGGTCTTTCCAGCTGTTGCAGTGTCAACTGAGGTACATCCCAAATGGGCATTGTACTCTATTGTGGGCCTGATGAGCGATGAGTAGAGGGGCACAATAACCTCTCTTGATCTAGATGCGAACCCTTTTGTGATTAGGTGGGCTACATAGAAGGATTTTCTAACCACTTTGGCAATGTGTTTGTCTATCTACTTGTGTCCCTAAGTCCCTAATTACATCTTCCATACTTAGTGGACTACCTCCTATGTGGTAGTTTGTGGGCACTTTGTTCTTACCAAAGGGGATGACTATGCACTTTTTGGCATTTAGCTTAAGGCCATGATTCTGACACCAGGTATTCATCACCGTGAGACCCTTCTGGAGGATGTCTGTGTCAGCCAGGGAGTCGATTATGGCCCCCAGTTTGCAGTCATCTGCAAACTTGGTCAGCCACAGTCCTCCCGTGCTTGTCTGTACCTCAAAGAAGTATATACCAAACAGGAGGGGTCCCAGGACCGAGCCCTGTGGGACACCACTTGTAATCGGTTTGGAGTTGGACATAGCACCCGCAACTCTGATCATGTGAGTTCTATCCATGAGCCAGTTTGCAACCCATATTGTGACATAGGGTTTAATTTTTAAGCTGGTGAGCTTATCTATAATGCCTGAGTGGGGAATGGTGTCAAAAGCCTTTACGAGGTCCAGGTAGGCTGCGTGGACTACCTTTCCCTTATCTATGGCCTTGGTAACTGTTTCAAAGAAGTCAACCAGGTTTAGGAGGCAGGATCTGCCTTTAACAAAGCCGAATTGGGTAGGTTCCAGTGTCTGGAGGTTCCCAATGTCTCTGTTGATGAGTTGCATGATGATGCGCTTTGCAGACCAAGTTAGTCAGACTTATAGGGCGATAGTTCCCAGGGTCCATTGTGGCACCACCTTTGTGGAGCGGGATAACTGTTGCTGTATGCCATTCTTTGGGTACATAGCTTGTGGTGAAGCTGAGTTTGAACAGGGAGTTTAGGTGAGGGGTTAGTTCATTTTGGAGCTCATGTAAGACGCAGCCTGGGATGCCATCCGGTCCCATTGATGCTGTGTTTTTTGCTTTGGAAAGGGCTGTTTTCACCTGTGTGACTGTGATGTCTGATGCTCTACAATCTTCTGGAATGGACACGGGCCCTTTTGGGGGTGAGGGGGGGGGGGTAAAGTTTGCACTGAACCTGTCAGCCAGGATATTGGCAATGTCAGTTGGAGCAGTGTATTTTTTGTCATTTTGCACTAGCTCAGAGCATATCTGAGAGTTGCCACTTAGATTCTTGACATAGCTAAAGAAGGCTTTGTGATTATCTTTAGCGTCTTTGGCAATTTTTCTTTCGAAGTTGGCTTTGGATGATTTTATGAAGGATTGTAGTTTCTTGCTGTTACTGATTAGGGATGCCTTCCCTTTTTGGGATTTTACTCTATCCTGTAATAGTTTCCTCCTTCTATTGTAGAGCTTATTTATGGCCGGGATCCACCAGACTGGTTTCCTTATTTTGGAGGAGTGAGTCTTTGTTTTGCTTGGGATGGCTCGATCCATGCATTCCTGTAGATGCTCATAGAAAGCATTTGTAAAGGATTCTGCAGTTTGGGCTGCATTATCCCTTAGTAATGGGGCTTTGAAACTTTCCACCTCGGTCCTGAGAAGTCTGCTTTTGAAAAGTTTTTTACAGTGGTTTCCTTGACTGAGGGTGGGGTCGGGATGTGGATGTCTAGTATGATTAGTTTATGGTCTGATCTTACCTGCGACGGGTTTACCTCTGGTGTGGAACACTGATCTCCCATGTTGGTGATGATCAAGTCCAATATGTTGTCACCTCTCGTGGGAGTGGTAATCAGTTGTTTCAGGGTGTTTGAGTTTATAAACTCTAGGAAGCATTGGGCAAAGGAGTTTGTACTTGAGTAATTTTCCCAGTCTATGTTTGGGTAGTTGAAATCACCCAATATCATGGTGTTGGGTAGGATCTTCATATTTTCCAGTGTTCTCAGGAATGCTGAGTGGGGGTCCTGAGACAAGGTTGTGATCTATAGCAGGCTACAAACTGAAAAGCAGTTTTGCCCACTGTTAGTTGCACATGGATGGTCTCCAAGGCCTTGTGCTGTGCTACTAGCCTGGAGGTGTGGGAATCCTTGATGAAAATGGATACACCCCCACCTTTTGTACTTCGGTCAGGGTTTTGGGGCCAAAAGGTATGGTAAGAGTTGTAGCCTGGTAGTGCTGGGGTACTCTCTGGAGCCTTGAACAAGGTTTCTGTTACTGCACATATATCGTTTCCCTCCTTACTGAGGAGTGCCTCAAGTGCATGCATTTTGAGGTTTAGACTTCTGGCATTGAGTAGCATTACCCTCAGTTTTTGATTGCTTGTGTTGTTTATGGAAGTGGGTTTGTCTTTTCAGCCTTGCCTAAAAAAGGCACTATGGGGCCGGCAAGAGTCTTGGCCAATATTCGAAAGCCCAAAGGCGACAGGTGCAGCGAAGGCTTGTTGAGCATGTCATCCCAGGCTGACAAACACTGGATCTCCTTTGAACGACACCCAAAGGTTAGCCAATTGTTAAAATTGGTCATTTTATCTTTATACTGTGGCATCATTCTTGGTGAGGGCAAGATGCTACTCAGGGTCAGGGTCATACCGGCCTGGGCTACATGATCTGAGAGCTCTTCTATGTCTCTTTTCATGTAGTCCAGGGAGGTATGTCTCAGGTCGTTCACACCAACATGGACAATGACAGAGTCATATTTGTACCTGTTGTGGAGTGACCTGAGTGCTTGTGTTATGTGGCAGATCCTGGAACCCGACAGGCAGCTTGCAGTGACCTTCTCCTTGTTCAGTCTAGTGAGTGGGACGTCAGTGTGCCTGACAATTAGATTCACCTATTACTAGTGTATTGGCTGTGTTGTTTAGCCTTAAGGGCTGTGATTGCTTGGCACACTAACTTTGTGAAGTATGTGATATGTGGTTGTTGTTGGGACATGGAGGTTGTTTGGATGTCTGCTTTGGAGGGCTCTGCTGCTTTGGCAAATTTCTATTTAGAGCCTCCAAGTATGTTTTTGTGTTTTTATGTGTGTTATTGTCTGGTGCAGAAATGATTGGTCTATGTGAGACTGGTAGTGTGGTGCAAGTGATTCCCTTCTCCTCATGACTGACTGTTGCAGTCTTGGGTTGAGAGAGCTTTGCCTCCAGTCTGGCTGTAAAGTTGCATCTCTCACATACATTTGCATTTGTTGGCAGGAGGAGAAGGTTGTTTGTGTACATGAGGCAATTGTAACATTGCCTCAAGATGCCCAGATTCACCAGCTGGACTGGAGAGTACACCTGAAACTGCCCTTTGGACATGCCTGCACAGATAAAGTGAACTTATACTGATTGTCTGGTTAGGGATGAATAGAGAGCCCTGTACTTCTGTATAGTATAGGGGGGGTAGTGCTAGCATTTATTGGTGCTTACTAGGAGATTTGGGCAAGTGCTGGACTTGAAAGGAACTGGTTTGAGTGCTTAAGTTGAAAGTTTGACCTGTTCCTAGGGAAAAATTGAAGAGCAGACTTCGTGGAGCCAGGAATAGTTTAACTTTAGCTAACCGGAGGTGAGCAGAGGTGCGCAACGCACAAAACTACGCAAAACCGCACAGAGCCGTGCAAATGCAAGTTTTAAGGCAGGGAGATGAAAGAGATAGAAATTAGCCCAAACCGGCCAATAAACTACTAGTTGCTGGGCTGATACCATTCCTCCAGGGACAGATAGGCTGCTCAAAGCTCCCCACTCTCACTGGTGAACAGAGAAACTTCCTCCTATCCAAGTAAGGATATGGGCAACACTGGAACTTGTACCACAGCCCTGAATTCAGCAGAACCTGAAAACTAGTCTAGACTAGCTTAGAAAAGGCAGGAAAAATAATATTTTTTTGTTTTTTTCTTTTTTTTACGGATAGTACAGTGAACTTCACAGAAACACTTTAAATGCTTTAAACAGGCTAGCACACTTGAGTGTGTAGCCTACAACAGTTAAACAGATACTTTTAACACAAAAAACGGCTTTAAACGATTTTAAAAAAGTGCAAACAGCAAAAAAGCTGGTATTTCGGCAGAAAATAGCTTTTTAGAGTACAGAAATGCTAGTAGATCGCATTTTAGGCGAAAACTAGCAGTCACAGGAAAAAAATGCAGAAAAAATACTTAAATCAGTTGAAAGTCTCTCTTTGTCTTTCTACTGCTTGTAGTACTCTGCAGGACACCACGAGGAGCTTTGTGGAGTTGATGATGGACATTGGATGATGTTGAAAAAAAGTCTTTGATATTTGCACTGTGAGTTGCACATCTTCAGAGAAATTCAATGTATTGATGTTGCTATTTGTATAGCTAAGTATATGTTTTTATATTTATGTAAATGTGTCAATAAAATGCATTCCTAGAGGAATTTCTTGTTGCCATGCGAAAGCTTATGTCTCGGTAACAAAAATGTTATTACAATATATTCTAAGGTTGTACAGTTTCCTAGATATGATAATTTGTGAAAGTTTAGCTAAAAATATACATTTGAGGTTCTGAGGATTATAATATATTATGCTATTTATGGAAAGCTATGAATGCACTATTATCGGTGTAAAAAATACTTCTTACTGATAACATTGCTATATGCACACTTATAATACCTTTTATTGTTCACAAAATATTTACATGTGTTTGCCTTACATTTTTTAAGTTTATTTTTCAGAAAATGCTCTGGAAAGTAAGATGTCTGTAGGCTGCCAGAGTTGTGACATTCCATACCACATAGATTTTAATGAGCAAAATTAGTCTCTCACCAATATGAACAGCAGTGGGTTCAGAGCTGAACCCTGATACACACCCAGTCCCACTGGGAAATCCTTTGTGAGACCAAACACTGTTTGTACTTGAGTCAGTGGGACTTGTACATAGCTTGCACTAATTCTACCAATATTTTTGGCACTTCAAACCACTGCAGAATTGCCCAAATCAGCTTTCTTGGGACTTTGTCATATGCTTTCTCCAAGTCTAGGAATGCCCAGTTGGACTCTTTCCTCATCTCTCGCTTCTTCTCAGTTATCTGTATCACTACAAATATTGGGTCATTTGTGCTGCATCCTGATTTGAATCTAAGCAGCTCATAAAACTGCTCATCTCCCATCTTACTTTCTACTGCTCTGTGTTAATTTATCAGTCACCTTCTCCAGTACTTTCATGTAGTATGATAGGAGATTGATACCTCTGTACTGCCCACAGTTATGAATGTCCCCTTTGTTTTTGAACACTGACACTAGTACACTTATTCTCCAGTCATCTGGGATACTCCTTTCTTTCTCCACACTGTTATGAGTACCTTCAGCAGCCATTTCTCCCCTATCTCACCCATCATCCTTATCATATCTGCTGTGACTTCATCTGAGCCTGCTGCTTTCCCTGACTTCATTTTCCTTAGTGCTGTTCTTGCTTCTTCTAGGGTGGGCTCTTCCTGTTCTCTCATCATGGGCTTGTCTGGGGCAGTACAGCTTCTATGGGGTTTTCTTCATTCAGAAGATTCTGGAAGGACTCTTTCCATCTGCCTTTGATGTCCGGTGGACTGGTGAGCAGTTGGCTGCTCTCATCCCTTATGAAAGGTGTCTGACTATCTTTATTTTTCTGTATTTGCCTTGCAACTTGATATAGTTTCTTTGTGTCATCTTCTGAGTCACTCTCCAGAAGCTGGTAATGTGCCGCTGATGCCTTTTTCTTTGTTATTGGAACTCCTTTCTTAGCTTCTTTGTTAGCCAGCCAGTATTCCTTCCTACCTTGTTCTGTCATTTCTATCTCCCACTTTATCTGCAGTCCTTCTTTCTTTTGATGACTTCCTGGATGATTCCACCACCGGCTTTCCTTATGTACCTTATTTCCATATGTGGCTCGGCCGCATAGCTGTTCTGTAGACTTCACACATGCTGTTTTGAGGTGCTGCTGTTCTTCTTCATTTCCACCTATTTCTTCATCTTCTTGAAGTGCTGGAGCCCTAATTAATGCCTTGAACTGTTGTGCTTTCTCTCCAGTCAACTTCCAGCTTTTCACCCTGGTCTCTTTTACCCTTAGAGCCATCTCTGACCATACTTGCAGCTGACTGTGGCAACCGGCGGTTTATGTTGCGGGCCAACTGTTTCACTGAGATGACTTTGAAATCACTGAGCCAGGCAGTTTTCATATGTGCATTCAAGTCACCTATTATCAATGCCAGTTCAGGCTGTACTGCTTTATCTAGTAGGTCCTGCAAGTCATGTAGTCCTGCTTTATCTAGTAGGTCCTGCAACTGCTGTCTGAATGCAGTCTTTTCCTAACTATCACAAACCTGCTGTGATGCATAGGCTGATATTATTAATACTGATCTATCATTAGGCAGGTGTCTAATTGCCATGAGTCTGTCACTAATACTGATGACATCCCTCAATGCAGTTTGAAACCTCTCCATCACCATAATTCTCACAGTATTTCTACCCTGTCCTCCTCCTGAGTAGTAGACTCTGGATCCCAAGTCAAGAGCCTAATGCTGCACTGCCCTTCCATCTTATCTCTTAGATACATAAGATGTCTAGCCTCCTCCTTACCTTCATGTTATCCGCTTCCAAGCTTTATCCTGATAGTGATCCTACATTGAGTGTAGCAATTCATGTTTATCAGGTTAATCATTTGGCTCCAGTTTTTGCCCAACAGAGTAATCCCTGGTAACCCAAGCTGGGCAACTGGACACTGGCTGGCCAGTAGATTATTGACCTATGGCTGCTAGGCTTTATGGTGGGCACACACTGGCCAGTAGGGGCACATACACCCCTCCCACCATTAGCATGTGTCTCTAGCATAGGCCAGGTCCTCAACCTACTTATCACCGGCAAATGCCCATACCCATTTGGCAAGATTAATCAACATGACTGAATTCCTTAGAGCCATAATTTACTCAATTGAGTGGCTAGCCCTGTCACTGCACAGTCTGTTGCCTATATTCTCCTATCTTGAGGATATTGTGCACCACAACAGATGCCCATAGCGGTTGGTCTGTACAACATTTCCTCTCTATTGAGCACCATGCCTGTACTGCTGACCACAGCTCCATTTTTTCATGAGTTGAGATGGACTCACTTAAACTTAACCAACATGTTTTTCAAAGGTGGCAAGGGAACCCTATCAAGACACAGGAAGAACATGCAAACTCCAAATAGGCATTGGTCGGAAGCCAGGATTAAACATTGTGCCTTGTGCATGGGAGGTGAAGACCTTAACCATTATGCCATCTGGTCACCATTTATGGATTATTTGCATGATCATGCAGTCATTACTGCGTACATAGTACTATATGGGCAAGGTTGATAAAACATGATCGTTCTGCTTGTGTTGTTCCAGTATATACTTAGGTGGGATAACAGCAACTGACATACTGCATTATTCGGTTCCCTATTACAACATCGCAGACGCAGGTTGTCAAATGCATCTTTGCCGAACAGCAAAGCGTGAAAAGGCAATATAGCGAAGCAGCATTTCAGCAAATTCTTTTCCTGGGAAAGAATTTGTTTGGCCGCTTACATTACTTTGCCTTTTCGGCACTGTAGTGCGATCTCGGAGTTGGTATATTTAAGTAGGGGGCACAGCCCCCCATATCAGGGGGTGTGGGGGGTGAAGCCCCCCACATTAAGTAATGTTTTATTGTTTGTTTTTGTTTTTCCCTCAGGACAGCGATTGTTTTCCATTGGAAAATAATTGCTGTTCTGAAGTTTCGACGTTGTAAGCTTTTGCTTACATGGGGTCAATTATCAGTCATATGCTCTTCTGAGCGTGCAATATGATAATATAGACTCCATTATTCCCATTTTTCTCACATAGCACTGTAAAGTGGGTCAGAATGACAGACATTTGGGTTTTAATCTTCATATGTTGCAGAAAATGCACACTAATGCACCTTTTATTCTAGCAACTGTTTACATTTATACGAGCAATATTTAAAGTCTGTTTGTGATTTTGGACCTTTCCCCTATTATTTTTGTCTTTATCAGATATCAATAAGGTTTTGAAAGGATTGATGTGGTTTGATCCGACTAACTAGTCTGATCTGCAATGCGGAAGTAGACTGCAGGTAATGCAATGCAGGTAATGCAATACCGACTTTCAGTGAGGAGCTAGTCATTCTTTTCAACAGTCAAGGTTGTGTGGCTATTTAAATGACCTGAATGAATGCATGAGTGCATGAGTGCATGATAAAGCATGAGAAGAGTTTAAACTATGAAGAGGAGAGGGCACCAATTTAGCTAGCTACTGCTCTGTGCTGGAGTACAGTATAACAGCAATACTTACATTTCAAAACATAACCAAAACAAAACCTACCACCCACCTACTTCTCCTATTTGCAGTTAGCCACAGCTATCAACAATGGATGGATGGGAAATGACTTGTGCAGACACCATGATATTATTTGGTTAGTTCACTTAGTGTACTAAAAAATTAACTGAAAAGGAAAATAAGAAATAATCTCTCAGTCTGATTCTCTCTCTCTCAACTCATTATCACATGTTGGTGTTTATCAAATAGATAATTCCTGTGGCTCTTACTTAGCTAACCTTCTGAGCCTCTCCAATTATGATGTGATGACATGATTCTTAGATCCACACATCGAGCTTATTTGTACTTATTTTTTAATTAAAAACTAAACTAAAACAATTACTTTTCATGTATTTCCTGGCTGTAATGCATTTGCAATACTGGCTCTTAGTTATGCAATGAGTAAAGGGGATGACAAATTCATAAAGAGAGCTTAGACTGAGCTTCAAAATGAGAAGTAATCAGTATAGTTGAGAGGTATGGTAAGGAATGTCCTGCATGAAGACAGAGAAGTGGTGACACTACTGTAAATAGCCAATATAAACTGCATGCTACTCTAGGAGTCTCACTCATTTATCCATCCATGTTTTTTAACATTTTCAAACCATTATTGCCCTTAAATTAGCTTTGTAGACCATTTCATAGTATTATAGGTCTTAATTAATTCAGAGCATTGACTATTCTAAAACTGAAGCTTAATAGATGTTTGACTCTAAAGCTATATTTAGTGCCTTCAAATAGTTTTACACGCTAGTATGAAAGATCAGTAGAGGCACTATTTACAGTAATCAGGTCCCTTCTTGATCCTCTATTGCTCAGTGAATACAATCACATTTTAAAGTATGTTTTATATGAATATAGTTTTCTACATCTGTTTTATAGTTTTTGTCTGTATTAAAGTGCTACAGGATATAAGGAGATTAAATGACAACATAAAACAGCATCATAAGTCTTACAAATTTTTGGGACAGTATTTGTTCCCTACAGCTGACCATCAACTGCTGTCAGGACCTGTCCTCATTTGCTGAGTTCACTGAACCTCCTGAACCTCCTTATGGTCCCCTGGAATATCTCTGACCTATGTTTGGGGCGGGTGAAAAGATTGAGGCACCTGGGGCTGTGTGATACTGCTGTTGGAAATGTTTTTCTTTTAATGCTCCAACTATGCATTTATCAGTAGTGCCCTGTGTATGGGACATTTGCTTGGTCTCTCACTTCCATAATGGGCTTGAAGTCAGCAGGATGCCTCACCCACCACAGCCAATACAACATGATATTGTATTTCCACTATCGACCAGGGAGATTAATGTGCTAGTGTGCACCACATGTGCATGCTTCCCCTCAGTATGAGTACGCCCTTCCTCCCTGTTTGCACTATCAAGCACACAAGACAATAATCAAACTTGGGTCACATAGACTATAGTTAGGACATTATTCTTCTGTGTCACTAGTACAGATTAGGATAAGTCGCATAATTGAAGTCTGATGCGTTCATCCATTTGTCCATTCTCTAAACCAGTTTTTCCTCATGAGTGTCATGGTGGTCTTAAACTGACTAAGGCATAATAGACTTCCTTATTTCTAGCAGCATTCTTCAGCTTACCTAGTAGTAACATCAGGCATAATCAGTTAAGATGAGAAACTCCCAATAGTGTCCTGTGTATGCTCCACGGGCTCCACCCAATAGACAATGTGTAGTGTATTTCACCCTTATTTGGTGTACATATCACCTCAATTAATTCTTTGCGATCTCCATGAGCAATAGATTGACTCTGAGCTCCTTCTGGAATGAATATTTCCTTATTCTGTAATGGAAACTGAGCTCAGCAACCTAACATTTCTGCTGCTAGTGTAGATAACCTCATCTGTTTCATCACTACTCAAAGCTTATGACCATAAGGGAGGATGGGGATAGAGATTAAATGATAAAGAGCTTCACTCTGCCACTCAGTTTTCATTTCACTGCCACAGTTTGCTACAGTGTTTATGGCACTGCTGTGGCTGCATAAATCAGGTTGTCACTTTCCTAATACCATCTATGCTCATTCGTGAACAAGACTCCAAAATACTTAAACTTCTCCCTTTGAAGTAGCTGCGCCTCTCTCAACTAGACACAGCAATCTATGCCTTCCCAGGAAAGAATTGTGATCTTTAATTTAGCATATTTAATTTTCATCCCGGCCATTGCATACTCCAAAACAAATGGCTCCTAAACACTCTGGAGATCATAGTCTTTTGAGGACAAAAGGACAACATTGCCTGCGAACAACACAAATGCAGTCCTCATATTCCCAAAGTAGATCTTCTCTAGACTTTGACTGCACTTTGAAATCTTCTATATAAAAATCACAACCAGATGGAGACATGAAACAGACTCTTTTTGTAGTTCTACACTAGCAATGAAATTATTCAAATTAATGTCAAAAAACATAGTCTCAACTCTTGCTCTGTAGATACTGAGACCAAACAACATAGCAGCAGCTCTCGAAATGCCTACTGTTCTAGAACCTTTCAAAAGACATCTCAAGGTCTGCAGTCATAAATCTTTAGATTTACAGAACATATGTAGCTCATACTGTGAACTTTAGTGATCTGTCCAATATCCATGTAAGGTGCTGTTCAAGGAGCAGAGCAAAATCCACACTACTATTATTGCATGAAAGGTTAAGCTGTTGGATGGAGTCATTTCAAGCACTAGGGCACAGACTTTCACATTGATGTTGAAAAGAAGAATTTTTCTATAATGAGAACATAGTCTCCAGGCCTTTTTTTTTGAAAATGTGGACCACACACTGGGGGTTATCACATAAGGGGGGGTGAGTTAATCCACACGTAAAACCAAAAGCCAGTGATATTGTTTGCTGTAGGTGGGAAAGTCCACCACATATGTATGACAGCAGCAACTTGGAATTCATTCCTGTTACCATTCTCTCCATGATGATGCTACACAAGGACCCAGTGTCTGCTGAAAATGTAATAAATATACTGTTTTTAAAGAACTTTTCAGCTCAGTCACTTTTGTATTAGTGCAACTGTCGACTTTCTAAGGTCAATAAAGAAAATATGCACACAGTCTCAGCAAATAGGTCAAATGCATTCAGAAACTGCTTTCTGCCTTATGCAGGTCATTTTTGAGTATTACACACATAAAGCGGTGGTTCAGCGGTAGCGTTGTTACCTCACAGCAAGAGGTTCTCTCGTTCGATTCTCGGCTAGAGTGCAGGGAGTGCCTTCTGTGTGGAGTCTGCATTTCCTCCCCACGGTTGGGTGGGCATTCGAAAGACATGCGTAAATGGGCGTGCCTTCGTTGAGGATTGAACGTCAAGCTGGCACCTCATGTTCGTGAAAATATACTGCCAATCATTAGCAGACCGGAGTTCCGCTGTGGTGACCCCTAACCGGGAAAAGTCGAAAGACAACAACAACAACACACATAAAGAGTTTGCATGGTCATTAGCTTTGTTTGTCTCAATCACTTATAACACATGTTCTGCTCTTTCTTTCTATACTTGCATGCCTCAAAAATGGTTTGCTTGACCATATTTCTTACATTTTCTAGTCGTGCATAAAAGTTTTTTTCTCTAAATACCCTAACATTTGTTTGATCTTTTTTTGTACCACAGACTATTCTAGAACATGTTCATCAATCAACAACTCTTTCATAAAATGCATGTTGATCAAAGTAATTTCACTAAAAAAAGTTTTGCTAACAGGGGATTTTTTGCACTGTTGTGCTAACTTGATAATTGTGCACAATGTCACCCCACATGTGAATGTAGTGGGGCTTAACCCTACAAAAAAAATTACCCTTTCACCAAAATTTGTTTTAGCCATTTATTTTTCATCAATCAGCACTCAGTGAAAAAGTTGTTGAGTGAGTGACATGAATTCAAACCTTATCCATTAATAATGAACCACGCAACTCTCCATCTATAATGTTTGGATGGATTCTTTGGCTCAGCATCATAAGCATCTATTTTTTTCTGTAACCGAGCAGATAATGCATCCTTGTATAGGGTGAATAGATGGCAAATTCTTTTGGGGCTCACAATCACAATCTCTAATTGATGCTGTCTTACTTTTCTGCTGTTCAAGAAAAGTAAAAAGGGTATCTTGAATACTTCCTGTCAAGTAGCATGTAGCAATTATGCAGACTGTACATTTTCAGGCTACACCTCCATTCCTCTTACAGTGAGGAATAAATCAAATTTTTGGATCCAAACTTTCCATTTTTCTGCTAAGTTGCCTTGTAGTGAGGGACTTCCTGGTAGGTGCAGCTAGGAAATTTGTCCACTATAAATCATATTTCAGTACTTTAAGACATGCTTCCTCATTTCAGCAATATTTCTGTACTCTGCTGTCTAGAAGGAATATGTACCACACAATATGCCACCTCTGTGTAATAGGATGTTATCATATTTAAAACTATAAGCTCTGTATGCCACACCTGCCTTGGAAGAGTGAAGAGCAGCGGCAGTGTGGTTAGTCTGTTGCCACATCAATGGTTTAGCTTGTGAGAACCTGCTTATCTGGACTGGTACTAGTTCAGGAAGATAAAAGGTATAAAGTCTGAGTAGTGTCTTTTATTATGGAGTATTGAGGGGTGGAGTAGGATATGGGCTGATTATGAGCCAGACGTGCTTGTCCTCTGTCAAGGGGTAAAGGGTAGGATAACTTAGGGAATTATTTACAAAATGAAGGAACTGCTGTCAGTGGTATGTCTTACTCAACATTATTACACTTGATGTGCATTGTATGTCTATTTCTCTAGTGAAAGAAACACGGCGATGATGTATGACTGACACAGGAGTGGGTCTATTTCCTACAGATGTTTCTAGAACAAGCTATGGAACAAATTTTTAGTGCTAGGTCTATTTGCATGGTGCAATACTGCCAACTAAAATCATTGTGAGAGGTTGGAAATTATGTTTGAACTAAATCCTTGACACACTAGTTAGTAGGTACTGGGTAAAGAGCAAACACTGAACCGCAGAGAACATGTGGATACACTAAACTGATTGTTAAAAAAATAAAATCATTTAAAATTTTTAGACTTCTATTTCTTATCCAGTAATATAGTGATTCCTCCATGTATTCCTGATCTGTAAAATCTCAAAAAATCATTTGTTGGCTCATCTGCCCTCTTTTTTGGGACATCTTCATTCTCCAATATTGGGCAGCCATGGAACAGGTATATGTAAGTTCAGGGGTATTGTGGGATAATAGTGGTATTACAGGTTGTATGTGAGGAGTTTCACCAGTAGATGGGAATGGTTGAGGTCAGGGATACTGCCATGATGATTGTCATACACACTAAACTTGCACATAGAGCAGCTATATCATCCTCAGTGAGAGCACATGTAAAGGTTTACCAGACACATATTAGGAACACAGGTGGACATGGCCGGGGAAATGTCCACATGCAGGTGGACAAACTAGCTGCATACCACACGCATCTCAAAAAAGTGCTGCAGAAATAAATCCAAGAAAAAGGTTAGAAGGCCACATCAGACTTCCACAACACATGATAGAATGTCTCAGTCAAGCTCTGGATTCTACAACATGGTTAAGTCAATGCCAAGAGGTACCCTGCATCCCGTCAACCCCATCAGTGGAGCAACTCAGCATCAAGCTTTCATGGCAGCATTTGCTCTCAGTCTATGGGACCATCACCCACACTATCTGTACGGGACATTCTATATGACACTTTTCAAATATAACTTACATTTTTAATATCAGTAACACGGATACAATAGTCACTCAGCAGTCACTCTCCAGACACAGCCAAAACTGAATTCTTAATGGTATTAGAAACACAGTAGAGAGACAATGTCACAGACAAAATAAAAATAAAAAAAAAAACTTTGTTTTGCAATGTAAGTAATTTGGGCACAGCATCATTCATCATACTCTGCTGTGGGCACTGCAGTGAAAATATCAGTATAGCCCTGAACACGTTTCAAAACACCTGCTTTTACACATTTAAATCAAAGTCTGCCAGTGTAATTAGCACTTGTGACACTTACCATTCAGCACTGTACAAATGATGACTGACACAAAACTTACGAAAGAAAACATTTTTTCCTTGAAATGTAGAAAATGTCTGATGTACAGTGTAAACTGACCATGCACCACTTAGCATAGGCCACAAGTAACACTACATGCATCAAGTATTATATATGTGAATTATTTTGCACTTTCATTTAGTGAATGTCATGGTCCATAGTTGTGAACTAGATGGCACCTCTGTGTCTCCCCAGCTGTACACCATTCAGGAGCCTGTTGCAGGGGTTGTCACACTATTACCTTCAGCTGGCCACTATCACTATTGTCAATGGTGGGAGGAATGATAGATGGAGATGCATTGCCCCTGTCAGTCACTGGCTGTGACAACTGCATACCAGACCAGCACATGACCATGTTGTGTAGAACTCAGCAGGCAGTAAACATCCTGCATGCAGTAGCATGGTTATACTGAAGGGCACTCTCAGACTCATCCAGAGAATGAAAATAGTCTTTGAGCAGGCCAAATACTCACTCACTGACTATCAGTGTCTAGGACAGTTCCAGGGGGGATTATGGATTGATGTCAAAAGCAAATATTTAAGTGGGTAGCCTGCATCACCTGCAAAACAAAACAGGAATAGAACAGATAACAAGAAAGGGGGATTATTACTCAGTACTATTGATACTCGTCTACTGATACACTTATACCTATAGTTAGAACATTAAAGGGAGATTATTACTCAGTACTATTGATACTCCTCTACTGATACACAAATACCTAGAGTTAAAACATTAAAGGGGGATTATTTATTACTCAGTACTATTGATACTCCTCTACTGATACACAAATACCTAGAGTTAGAACATTAAAGGGGGATTATTACTCAGTACTATTGATACTCCTCTACTGATACACAAATACCTAGAGTTAGAACATTAAAGGGGGATTAATACTCAGTACTATTGATACTCCACTACTGATACACAAATACCTAGAGTTAGAACATTAAAGGGGGATTATTACTCAGTACTATTGATACTCCTCTACTGATACACAAATACCTAGAGTTAGAACATTAAAGGGGGATTATTACTCAGTACTATTGATACTCCTCTACTGATACACAAATACCTAGAGTTAGAACATTAAAGGGGGATTATTGCTCAGTACTACTGATACTCCTCTACTGATACACACATACCTATAGTTAGAACATTAAAATGCTTTGCACTTACCAACTAGGTGACCATGAGGAATTTTACCATCCATAAAGAGGTGGTAAAGTGAGCTTGTGTACCAGATAAGAGAATCATGGGTATTGCCAGCATGCCGGGCCAACATGCTGATGATGCATCCTCATGCGTCATACATTACCTGACAGTTGATGAAATGGTAGCCCTTTCTGTTCATGTACTGCACCTTCTGTAGTCCAGATGGGACCCAAATGGTAAAATGAGTGCAATCTGTTGTACCAAGTGCTTCATGAAAGCATACCTTCCTGTAGGAGGCATGCATGTTATTGGCTCATTCCTGAGATTTCAGTGAGAAATACATGTGCCAAGAGTATGTAAAGGAATTGCTGAAGTATCCTTTCAACAAAAGCATGTGAGATACCCAGCATGTCCACAGTTTGTCTATGGAATGTCCTCATGGCAAGTATAATGTGGTCTATACTTATCTTTGTATCCACAGGAATGGGAAAGCCATGCTTACCAAAGCCTGTACTATGTCTTTGTCCACTCTAAACCTCTCCATGACTTCTTGATCAGTAACATTAAGATGAGTCAGCCTTTGCATATATTTTCTCCTTCTCGACCAGCAAACACCATTGAGTGCACCTCGTTTTGGTGTGATTGAGATAAACACCTCAGAACTGTGAATGCAAGCATCTTTGCAGACTGCAAAGTGGGTGGAAAAGACATAACTTTGCTTCATAAAAAGTCACTATGAATCACAAATAAAGGTAGGAAGAGCTCCAACTTTACACAAGATAGACACAAATTGTTCAATATTATTCATTTACATCTTAGTATTACTTCATTTGCATACTACTTTCTCAGACTGGTGGAAACAGTTGCACCTAAGCTAAAGTGATAGCCCTGAATCATGCTCTAATTGCACCCAGGTTCAGTAAGTCCTATTAGTGTGGACAGCTATTGTTTGGGTAGATCCACTGATAAAATCTAATAATGGCTATTAATTCTTGACTACACCACTGTTTCCTGAAGCAGTACTCTGGAAAATAGTTTATGATAAGTCAATAGCCAAAGAGCTAGTGTTACTCTTCTCCAGTGCAGGGATCCCTAAATAAATGCTTACAGACCACAGAACCAGATAATGCACCAGCTTTGCTAGTGTTTCAAAGAAAAAACAGTTAAGAACCTCAGGTACCACCCTCAAACTGATGGGTTAATAAAAACATTTAATAAAACTATAAAGCATGATGAAAGCCATAACATAAGATAGTAAGAACTGGGATCAGTTACTTCCCTACCACACATCTCAACTGTACAGATTTTCACAGAATGTCCAGATTTTTGCTTTATATTTTTGGTCCGTTTTTCATACAGTTGTGGTTTTCTGGCAAATTAGTGGCAACTCATTAAAGATTGAAGTTAGAAAGTAATGACTGGAATTTGAATTTCAGACTTCATACCCTTCAGCAATGTCATGCTAATGCAAAACCTGTTATTCTATCAAATTTCTAAGTTTGTAAGAACAATATTTAAAAAGTGTCCCTATTTTTGGGCCTTTGTCCCACTTTTATATATGGCTTTGTCCAGATTTCTTGCTCTAAGAGGTTGAGAGGTATGTTCTCTACCTCATTTTTATTGTAAGAGAGAAGCCCCAAGCTTCAACAGGATTTACCCCATTTGGTTTCTATATGACAGCCATCCCCAAGGCTCGCTGCAAGTAGCAAAAGAGACAAGGGGAGAGGAAAAGTAAACTCCATTTAAGACTGAGATAACTTACTTCAGAAACTTTGCAAGATATAGTAAAATTTGTTATGCTAATACTTAAGGAAAATATGCAAAGGGGACACAAGATGCGACTGAAGGTGTGAAATAAGAATCCCAGACTCCAGAAGTTTAAAACAGGGAGCTAAGTGTTAATGTTAATTTCCACTTCTGAAAATAAATCCCTATCAAAATGGTAAGGACCCTTTAAGGTAGTATTAAAATGAACAAAGTATGAACAATGAAAAATGAACATGATTACTCAAACTAGAAAGAGAAAATCAGAAAAGATTTGTCACATAAATGTATTGAAATAATGGAGGGAAGCTGAAGTTTCTGTCATCAGCCTGGTAGATGATATAAAAAACAATAGTGTGGTACCAAGGAAGTCTATCACCGATGTTCAAATACGTAGTCAAAACTTTGTCTAAGGCCCAAAAGTAAGAAGTAAATGAGTTTTTGCTAAGATAAAAAAAAAGGTGTATTCTGAGCTATCTCGTAGAACAGATTTAATTCAGGATCATAGTGAAACCTTGCTAGGGAAGAAGGTGAACTTAAATCTTATCAGATACCAGAGTCACCGAGAAAAAAAGTAAACAAAGAAATGAGAAAGATACCTACACTAGAAGACATTGAGAAGTCTCAAAGTAAATGAAACAGTCCGGTTGTGCTGATCCCTAAATTGGACAGCTCCATAAGATTTTGTAATGATTTCTAGAAAGAGAATGAGATTTGCAGATTTGTCATTTATCCATGCCCAGACTGGATGAGCTAATACAGTGGCTAGGCAAAGGCAGATTCTCCTCACACTTGCAGCCAAAGAGAAGACAGCATTCTGAATCCCTAATGATATTTTTCTTTATACTCATAACCTTTAGACTTTGTGGAGCACCATACTGACACTTTTCTAAGGCTAGGAGATACATTTCTGAAACCATATGCCAGGTACTCAAGTGCAGAAGCATAGATGGCTCAACAAGCACCCTGTGATGGTAACATGATCTAGCACCCTGTGTTGATATCATGAACCAGTGTCCCACACTCTCAGCTCTTCAAGTGAAAAGCCAAAAAAGCATCTATGCCCCCTCCCAAGCTCTTTCATTGAAGAGCAACTGACGTTCCTTCTACTGGCATGCCAACCAGGTAGCCAGATGCACAGCATAGCTCCCTTCCCTCCTGCCCAGCTATTCAGATGCACCTTTCGTGCCCTTCTCCTCCTTCATTTTAGTAAAAAATCATAGTAATAATAATTTCTTGTTCTATTAAACTGTAGAAAATTGCTTGCTACAAGTGTAGCAAACAGTTGCTATAGTTTATAGCCTGCCCTCATGGAGCACCACAGAGTTCAGGTTTTAGTTAAAAAAAAAGACATTTTTTTTTACTTTTAAACTGCAGAAAACTGCTTCATATAATGTAGCAAGTGGTTGCTACATTTTAGACCATGCATGGAGCACTACAGCACTCTTTGACAGTGAATACAATATCGGATTTTAAAAACTAGCATTGACTTACACATCAAGATCAGCTGATTGCTCCCCCCCACCCCATACACACACACATTTTGCGCTCTGGGCAATTTCCCCTCTCATCCCACTCTAGATATGCTGCTGCTCAACTACTTACCTTGATAACAGTTATTTATTCAGAAATCTGGGTGTCACTTTTTGTAAAGTACAGACCATGCTGGGTTCTTTAAAATAGACAGGACTTACATTTAATGCTGCCAAAAGTAAGCTGTTAGGATTCCTTCCACGGTAAAATTTGGGATACATTCAAATATAATTCAGGATTAGGACAAATGATAAAATATTTTAAAAGCTTATAATTCAATGAGTGTACTATTTAAAACTTAATGGAATAGGGCTGGTCGTGGAAGCATTTCTCATGTTTCTGATGTGTTCCAGTACACATATGGCAAGCTGACAAGTAGCTTATTCTATATCATATTTGCTACATGGACTAATATAGAATTGTTGCAACCCTAATGTTCCTTAACTAAAAGAGAACGGCCATTAATTATGTGTTTCATATTGGTATGCCAGTATGGAAAAATAGAACATCCTTTACTAGGAAAGAAAATATTCTAAACAGACCTTCAATCAAGAAACATGCCTGAATGCACCAATAAGTTCATTATGCTTGAATTCCTGTGTAAAGTTCTGGGATAAGGACCCATAGCTGCAGTGAATGCATTGTCACTCAGGATTATATGCCAGTGCTGTTTAAGATTACAAGTTGAATCTTCTGTGAAAGAGGTATAGGATATCACAAAATAAATACTTTTAAAATCCATGTTCCTGGTGACCTGACACCTAAAAGAATGCACTTTGTCATCCTATTAATTACCCAGAAGGCCACAAGCTGAGGTACCAGTAGTAGTGATGGAATAAAATTTGTGGTCTTACAAGGCATCTGAACTTCTGTTTTCTGTGCTTAGACCATCAGGAAACTTATTTTAGGCAACCATTTGAAGCAAGAAGTAGGAATATTTGCTATGTAAAAGGAGACAATAATACTAGCACTCTGGTTCTGTTTCTAAGGATGAAACTATGCATGTGCCAAATACAGGTAATAATATGGTGTGAAGTGGAATCTGACTTCATCCAGAATGATGCCTAAATACAATGAAATGATAATCATCTTGAGGCTCTCCAACAAGTTGCACACATCCATATCTGTGTCATAACTAATGCTAGCTTTCATTTTAAAGATAGCACTCCCTTCGCTTCAAAGGTACTTACCAAGCTATTGTTCTGTAAGGATCTTAAGAAGCCTAGCCTCCCATTCGCATGGTAGTTTTTAGCCGATGTATTTTGCATATGAGTAACCAGAAGCAGGTAGAACAAGAGAATGTTGAGACATTTCATACTTCCCTTATCCATTAGAGAGAGGGGTGCTAAACCAGAGATAAATTTGTGGCTACTCATACATTCATTCCAATTACACTTAAATAGAATAAGATAAGTACTTTTCTTTATGCGGTGTGGAAGACGGTTCCATAGATGTGGTATTCACTGAGATACAAACCTATTCCTCCAACACATTCTATTTATTTTGCAAAAGAAACTGAGATCCCTTGAGTTGGTGTTTATGATATCACTGGACTTTTGAATTAGTAATAGGTCTGACAGAACCGGGTTTGTTGAACCTCTATACACAAGGCAGAGATCACTTCTCAGTAGCATGTATAAGTTCTTAGGTAGTTACTAGGCTTGCAGTCCAAGAGACCATTGAAGATCCCAGCTCAAATTTCTGTTTGCCCCAGAGCACTCTCTTGTTAAGCGACTTGATCATGGTCACACGGTAGGAAAATGAGGGCTAAGGGAATCAAACCTGTACAGCAGGAACTGCAACTTATAGCATTAACTCTCTGTGTCAACTGTAAGGCTGCCTGACCTGGGCATCTCATATGATACTGAGAAGACGGACAAGGCTTTGAGATAGTCTGGACAGATTTTATGATTTAGGTCTTTGATTTCTGTAGTGAGAAAGCAGTGTCTTTATTCCAGTTGTGATAAGTGTTTGGACAGGTACATACTGAAAGGGACATTATACTTAATGATTGGCTTAATGAGTGCTGAGTACAGATTACATTATATTCCTGGATTTAGACACAGTGCCTTTCAATATATGCTGTGCAATGAAAAAGGACTTCTTTACAACAGTGGATACATGGTGATGAAAGGGTAGCTCATTGTAGATATAGGTTGCCAGATCCCAGGTCAGTTTTCAGAAGTGTATTGCCAGTGTGCAGTAACAAACGGAGTCATGCTTGCTGAAGGATATGATTGTACACTTGGTTTTGATGACAGCTATTTATTTAGGACAAGGCCTCTTGGAGAATCCTGGTGTCCTCTGGGGCAATTCTTATGGCACCAAGTTTGCAGTCATCTGCAGACTTGCTCAGATGCAAACCCTTAACATTATCTTTGACCTCCAAGAAGTAAATGCCAAAGAGGAGTGGCCCAAGGACTGAACTCTGGTGTACAACGCTATTGACCATAGGATTATAGGAAGTGGATCTATATCAGAACATCAAAGTTTTAAAACTTCAAATGTTCTAATATCAACCCGTTATGACTGAATGCTAAAAATAGCGAAGCTGAAGAACACCAAATTCTTTCCTAGGGAAAGAATTCAGTTGGTCGGTTCTGTGGCTTTGCTATTTTTAGCGCTGTGGTGGAAATTTACAGGTTGGGTTCAGGTAAGTGTGCGATTGTGTGGTTGTTAGAATTAGGGCATGGGTTAGGTGAGATTGGGTTAGGGCACAGGTTAGGTGAGTTAGGGTTAGGGCACGGGTTAGGTGAATTAGGGTTAGGGGCAGGTTAAGTGAATTAGGGTTATGGCCCGGGTTAGGTGAGTGTGCAATAGTGACGGACCTTAGGGTTAGGGTTTGGGTTAAGGTAAGTGGATAGATAGTAGTGTATGTATAGTTTAGTGTAGGGTTAGTTGTAGGATTACAAGTGTATGTGTTTGTATTGATGTTTTTTAGGTGTGCTTGTGTTGTGTGTATGTGTTTCGGAATAGCAAATTTTTTCCTTGGGAAAAAATTCGCTGTTCTGAATGTTCGATATTATGTGGTTTAGATATTTTAGGTTTGATGAAATAGCGTTCGCTATTTTCATCTTTCGATAATGTGATATAAACGCTAGGAAGTTACTAGGCTATTGGCCCTAAGGCTCTTATAAGCCTAGCCAAGAGTTTAGCCCGTGATTAGACAGGTCAGCGCCCGGTCTTTCAGAGGTGGTATAGCTGCCAACCCTAACTTCATGAGCTCTATTTGACAGCCAATCTGATATCCAACAAGTTACATAAGGACTGACATTTAGTTGTAAGAGTTTATGTATGATAGGCAAGTGTGGGAGAGAATCATTTCCATATTTGTCAGAAACAATAACGACCCCCAAAAATAAATTCATTTAACTGCAACTTACCATCACAAAACAAATAATGAATTTATAGCCTGTCATAGGACACCCTGTGTGTCCCCAGATGACCATGAAAATTGTATTCTGATGGTGATTTCTGTTGCCTGTTGATAAATTACTACACCTGTATCACAGAAGTGGGGTATACCAAAGATTCCTGGACTTAAGTTAAGAATAATGCTAAACATGGTGGATATTGCAGGGGAACACACAGTGATGTGAGTCCTGATGCCACAGGCAGAAGGCCTTTCCTCCCCTGGAAGGACATTATTGTGCTATCTGATAAATTGTTTTCTTTATTTTTATATACATATTTTATAAAATAGTTCCTCCACCTAATGTTTAAAAGTTGCTGCAGGATATCTCGTTGTTGATGGAGGAAGTTTTTTGTATCCAAATTATGTTATAAAGTATTTAATGTCTACACATGCGTGCGTGCGCATGCACACACCCACACATGCACACGCACACACACACACACACACACACTCACACACACACACACACACACACACACACACACACACACACACACACACACACACACACACACACACACACACACACACACACACACACACACACACACACACACACACACACACACACACACACACACACACACACACGCACAGGCACACACGCACAGGCACACACACACACACACACACACACACACACACACACGCACAGGCACATACACACACACACACACACACACACACACACACACACACACACACACACACACACACACACACACACACACACACACACACACACACATTATGCTGTGCTTAGCAATGGGAAAGAAAAAAAAAAGTCTTTGCAACTGCAGCTGTTGCAGTTACTTTTTCTACTTTGTTTTTTTCTTCCCTAGAATTTTATTTATTTTATTTTATGCACACTAAACAGCAAAGCCACATTTAGTGAGCAGAAGAAGGATGACCATTTGCTTTTTTCAGTCTCTACTTCAGCACAGGCTTCATTATAGAGTGATAGCTTTATAGTAATACCCTGTTAGAGAAAGTTTGATCTTCAGTGAAGTATCATTCTTGGTATGTTTTGCCCAGTATTTAATCAATGATAATTCCACAGAACAAACAGTAAACTAGCCTACTATGGGTAAAACATCTTGTTTTTTTAAAGCATTCTAAACCTTGTTCTTACAAACAGATCCCTCATATTTAATTTAAATTAAAAAAACAGCTTCAGTCAAGTAAAGTAACTGATAGGCTTTATATAAATCTTTTGTCATCTTACTTTTAAGATGCATTTCACATACATTGCTACCAGTATGATTTATTTCAACCTGAAGAAGCATTGCATGCAAATGCTTGTTTTATATATTAGTGATTCTTTTTGTGATGACTGAAGCCATTTTTTATTGGATTTGTTTTCAACCAAGCTCTTCTTTACATTCTTGAACTTTCATTTTAATTTATACATCCTGCATATGTATCAGTAAATGCTCCAGACGCATGCCTTTGAAATCTGGGAGGCAAGTGGAGTACCCAGTGGAAACCCACACGAACACAGGCAGGATATGCAGACCCCACACAGAAAACACCCCAGCTAAGAATCAAACCAGAGAACCTCTTGCTGTGAGGTAACAACATTAACTGCTGCATCACTGCACCACCCAATAGTATCTCTATCCCTGGTTAAATCTGACCACAAAGTAGTGATCTTTAAAAATGCCACCTCCCCCTCATTAGCAGTTCTGAATTTAAGGACTGCAAATGGATAATCATACTCAACCTAGTAACTGAGGATGCACAATCCAGTGCATTTCTTCATGCTGATCCCAAGCCCGGATAAATGGGGAGGGTTATGTCAGGAATGGCATCTGGTGTAAAACTTTTGCCAAATGACATATATGGACAACAGTACAGATTTCCATACTGGATCAGCCGAGGCCTGGGTTAACAACAACCGCCACCAGTACTGTTAGCCAACAGTGTGTTGGTGAAAATTGGGCTACTGTTGGCCAAAAGCAAAGGAGAAGAAGAGGGAGAAGGCATGCCCGAAGCTAGAAAGAGATGAGGAAGGTTAGGAGTGTGGTAGTCATGGTAGGAACTTTGAATGCTGGCAGTATGACTGGTATAGGGAGAGAGCTAGCCGACATGATAGAGAGAAGGAAGGCTGATATATTGTGTATGCAAGAGACCAGATGGAAGGGGGGTAAGGCCAGGTATATTGGAGGTGAGTTCAAATTGTTCTGTCATGGTGTGGATGGGAGAAGAAATGGGGTATGGGTTATCATGAAGGAACAGTATGCCAAGAGTGTTTTGGAGGTGAAAAGAGTGTCAGATAGAGTGATGTTTATGAAGCTGGAAATTGATGGTGTGATGCTGAATATTGTTAGTGCATATGCTCTGCAAGTTGGGTGTGCAATGGGTGAGGAAGGAAAATTTTGGAGAGAGTTGGATGAAATGGTGGTGTGTGTACCCGAGGGTGAGAGAGTGGTGATTGGAGCGGATTTCAATGTGCATGTTGGTGAGGGGAACAGAGGGGAACAGAGGGGATGAGGAAGTGATGGGTAGGTATGGTGTTAAGGAGAGGAATGCAGAAGGTCAGATGGTAGTGGATTTTGTGAAAAGGATAGACATGGCTGTGGTGAATATGTATTTTAATAAAAGGGAGGTGCATAGGGTGACATACAAGAGTGGATGAAGATGCACACAGGTGGATTATATCCTATGTAGGAGGGCCAGTCTGAAAGAGATTGGAGGCTGTAAAGTAGTGACCGGGGAAAGTGTAGTTAGGCAGCATAGGATGGCGGTCTGTAGGATGACATTGGTGATCAAAAAGAGGAGGAGGAGGAGTGTGAGGGCAGTGCCAAGGATCAAATGATAGAAGTTGAAAAAGGGTGATTGTGAGGTGGAGTTCAGGGAAGAATTAAGACAGGCACTGGCTGGCAGTGAAGAGTTACCATGTAGCTGGGTAATTACAGTGGAGCTGCTAAGGGAGATGGCTAGAAAGGTGCTTGGTGTGACATCTGGACAGAGGAAGGAGGAGAAGGCGACCTGGTGGTGGAACGAGGAAGTCTAGGAGAGTATACAGAGGAAAAGGATGACAAAGAAGAAGTGGGATTGTCCAGAGAGATGAAGAAAGTAGACATGAGTTTAAGGAGATGAGGCATTTGGCTAAGAGAGAGAGGTGGAGAAGGCTAAGGATAAGGCGTATAGAGTTGTGTGAAAGGTTGGACACAAAGGAGGGTGAAAAGGACCTGTACCAATTGGCTAGACAGAGGGACTGAGCTGGGAAAGATGTGCAGCAGGTAACAGTGATAAAGGATAATGAGGGAAACATACTCACAAGTGAGAATAATGTGTTTTGCAGATGGAAAGAGCATTTTCAGGGGCTGATGAATGAAGAAAATGAGGGAGAGAAGGTTGGACGATGTGGGGACAGTGAATCAGGAAGTGCAATGGATAAGCAAGGAGGAAGTAAGGACAGCTATGAAGAGGATGAAGAATGGAAAGGGTGTTGGTCCAGATGACATACCTGTGGAAGCATGGAGGTATTTAGGAGAGATGGCAGTGGAGTTTTTAACCAGATTGTTTAATGAAATCCTGGAAAGTGAGAGGATGCCTGAGAAGTGGAGAAGAAATGTTTTGGTACTGATTTTTAAGAATAAGGGTGATGTGCAGAGCTGTGTTAACTACAGATGGATAAAATTGATCAGTCACAGTATGAAGTTATGGGAGGGAGTAGTGGAAGCTAGGTTAAGAAGAGAGGTGATGATTAGAGAACAGCAGCATGGTTTGATGCCAGGAAAGAGCACTAGAAATGAGATGATTTCTCTGAGGATGTTGATGGAGAAGTATAGAAATGTCAGAAGGTTTTGCATCGTGTCTTTGTGGACTTAAAGAATGCATACAATGGAGTGCCTAGAGAGGAGTTGTGGCACCGTATGAGGAAGTTGAGAGTGGCAGAGAAGTATGTAAGAGTGGTACAGGATATGTGCAAGGGTAGTGTGACAGTAGTGAGGTCTGCAGTAGGAGTGATGGATGCATTTAAGGTGGAGGTAGAATTACATCAAGGATTAGCTCTGAGCTCTTTCTTATTTGCTGTGGTGATGGGCAGGTTGACAGACAAGATCAGACAGGAATCCCAGTGGACAATGATGTTTGCTGATGACATTGTGATCTGTAGTGAGAGTAGGGAACAGGTGGAGGACACCCTGGAGAGCTGGAAAGGTGGAGATATGCTTTAGAGAAGAGAGAAATGAAGGTCAGCAGGACTAAGACAGAATAAATGTGTGTGAATGACAGAGATGATAAAGGAATGGTGAGGATGTAGGGAGTAGAGGTGGTGAAGGTGGATGAGTTTAAATACTTGGAATCAACAGTTGAGAGTAATGGTGAGTGTGGAAGAGAGGTGAAGAAGGGAGTACAGGCAGGATGGAATGGGTGGAGAAGAGTGTCAGGAGTGATTTGTGACAGACGAGTACCAGTAAGAGTGAAAGGGAAGGTCTACAAGAGGGTAGTGAGACCAGCTATGTCATATGGATTGTAGACAGTGGCACTGACAAAAAGGCAGGAGTCAGAGCTGGATGTGGCAGAGTTAAAGATGTTAAGATTTGCATTGGGTGTTACAAGGATGGACAGGATTAGGAATCAGTATATTAGAGGGTCAGCTCAGGTTGGACGGTTTGGCCATATAGGCGAGATTACGTTGGTTTGGACATGTGCTGAGGAGAGATGCTGGGTATTTCGGGAAATGGATGCTAAGGATGAAGCTGCCAGGTAAGAGGAAAAAAGGAAGGCCTAATATTAGGTTTATGGATATGCTGAGAGATGCAGGTGGTTGGTGTGACATAACGAGATGCAGAGGACAGGAAGAAATGGAAACAAATGAGCCACCTTGGCGACCACTAATGGGAACAGCCAAAAGAAGATGAAACGGATAAGCATACTCAAACTCTACGCTGAGCTCTCAAAAATTGCTTATAATATATTCAGCCCCCCCCCCCCCACTATGCATTTCAGCTGCAAGTTATGTAATTAAATTCTACTTACACCTGAAAAATCATTTAAATGTGTCATTCTCTACTGGAGTCAAAATTAATGGAAAATTTAAAAACCAAGCCATGCTAGTGATTCACCAGTATAAATAAGCTCTATAACAAAAAGAAAAATCTTCTAAAGTCCTATAACAAATCTAAATCTAATAGCATTAAACACTGTAAAAAATAAAATAAAGAATAGCTACAAACAGGAAGATCAAAGAAAAACATGAACTGATGCTAGCATCTGAAACCAAGAATAATTGTACATTCTCCTTTGATTACATCAGAAATTTAAGAAGTAACAATCAACAATGTTCTAAACTAATCCAAAATGTCATCACACATTCTGATCAGAAAGACACAGAGTGTGTCAGAAAAGTAGTGCATTTGTCACTTAAAGTGCCCACAACAGGTAGGTCAGTTTACACAATCACAAAAAATGCAATTCAGAGACAGCTTTAGCTGCATTGAGGAAGGCCTCATTATCAGTTTTTTTACCACTGGTACTAAAAACACATTGTGGCAGTAGTGTCCTCTGGCAACCAATGCATTACACTGGCAGCGGCACCATACCTCCCAACTGTCCAGAAGTTAACAAAAATGTTCCTGATTTAGCCTCATGTATTTACTCTGGCACTCATAGAACTAGTTAATAATGGCAGATGTTAGAGTTTCATACTTATCAGTATTTGGAAAATACTTATCAGTGTAAAACCTATTGCTTTTGTAACATTTTAAGGGAATTAGAGTAATATTCAAAATAGTCCCTGATTTTTGGCCATTTAATCCCTTGTTATTTTTGGTTTTGTCCAAAATTCTTGAGCAATGACATTGATTGGTATGATGAGCATCCCCCCCACATACACATTCAAGCTTTTCTGTACATACACACACACACAAACCTGACTCTATAGTTTCATAGGTTTAGACGTTCATAGGAGGTTATCAGGCTAATGACCCTAGACCCCTTTCAAGCCTAGCCATGTTAATCCTGAGTTGTCCCAATTGTCCTTGATTGTATGGGGGTAATTTGCAGAGTGAGTCTATGTTCAACATGACTACCCCTGTCCATGAGTGGACGGTGCATTGGTGCAGTGGTAGCATTGTCGCTTCACAGCAAGAAGTTCTCTGGTTAGAGTCTCATCTGGAGTGCCTTCTGTGTGGAGTCTGCATGTCATCTCTGCATTCGTGTGGGTTTTCTCTGGGTACTCTGATTTCCTCCCACATTACAGAGACATACATCTGGAGCATTTCTCCTGGGACCTCTGCTGAAAATTGGCTTCATTCCAAGTTGGACTTTCCCAGTAAACAAATGTTAAATAAAAATAAATAAATAAGGGACTTATGAATTTATGGTCTTCCATCCATTTGTCTAGACTGTGCTTGAATAGGGTCAGAGAGGAGCTCTGATTCACATGGACTGGAAGTTTATTCCAGAGGAGCTGTAATCTCTGAGAGATATATCTGTCAATCCAGCACATTCTGTTTATGTCTCAAGCTAGGTTAGGATCTCTAGAGTGAGTGACTCTTGTGCCATTTGACTCGTGGATGTGCAGCATTTCCATTAGGGCAGGGTTGGAGACTGCCCCATAGGCCAGGCAGAGGTTGCCTCTTAGCAGCCTATAAAATACAGAATGCAGTGACAGGGCTTTTAGTCTATCCATGTAAGTCATGCTTTGGAGACCCTGTATTTTCTTAGTGAGAAACCTCTGGGGTCTCTCCAGCTACTGCAGTTGTCTGGTAATGTACATGCAACAGGGAGCATTGTACTTTATTAATGTTCTGATGAGGGTCGAGTACAGGGGGGTTATAGCATCCTTAGACCTGGATGTGATGCCCCTACTTATGAGATGCACAACATAGAAGGCTTTTCTTACCACTGTGAAAACTTGGTTGTCAAAGTTCAGATTGCTGTCAACCTGTGTTACCAAATCTTACACCACTGGGTTTGAACTTTTGGGGGGGTGCTGTCAATATTGTTATTAGCAGGGAATTCCACTTTGCCAAAGGGAATAATAATGTATTTTTTTGCATTTTATTTAGTCTGTGTCTCTGGCACTAATCATTTGTTTGTGTCAACTCCTTCTGTAATATGTTAGCATTGTTGGGGGACTCAATGATTGCATCCAATTTGCAATCATCAGTGAACTTAGTAAACCAAAGGCTGTCTACTTTAACCTGGACTTCCGAGAAATAGAATCTAAACAGTAAAGAGCCCAGCACAGATCTTTGTGGTATGCCACTAGTGACTGGTCTACTGATAGAGGGGGAGTCACCAATTTTGACAGTATGCATTCTGTCTGTGAGCCAATTGGCTGCACATCTAGTGACATATGGGTTAATCCCCAGCTGGGAGAGTTTCTCAATGATACCTATGTGACGGACTGTGTCAAAAGCCTTGGCTAAGTCAGGATAGGCAGTATACACTGTCTTACCTTCATCCAGGGCTTTGGTGACTTTCTCGAAGAAGCCTTCTAGGTTTAACAAGCATTATCTACCCTTATTGAAGCCAAACTGGGTTAGGTCTAGGTTTTGAAGGTCACCTATGTCCTTGTTGATAAGGTCCATGAAGATTCTTTCCATGGCTTTGCAGATGAGGCTATTTAGACTTATGGATCTATCGTTCTCAGGATCAGTTGATGCTCCCCTTTTGTAAGAGGATTACAATTGCTGTTCTCCACTTTGCTGGAACCAAGCCACTTCTCAGGCTGTGGTTAAAGAAACTGCAAAGTGGGTTCTCTATGCCCTGTTTTAGATCATTTGGTAAGCAACCTGGGATGTTATCTGGCTTCACTGAAGCTATGTTTTTGACAGTGGACACTGCAGATATGACGATCACTAGAGATACTAAGCAGATGACTGGTGTCAGGTATGCTTTGAAGTATGGCTGATGGGGACAGGGGGTGATGTTTGCACCAAATCTGTCAGCTAGCAGGTTGACAATTTTCCCTGATATAGTATGAGTGGTACCATCCACTGCCAGTTCAGCACATAGCTGTGCATGCCCTTGTAGATTTCAAATGTAGTTAAAGAAGGCCTTATAATTATCTTTAGCTAAGGATGCTATTTTAGCTTCATAATTAGCTTTAGAGGACTTAACAAGATTACTGATTTGTTTGTTCAAGCTGTGGAGGGAATTCTTCCTCTGCTGAGTCAGTTCCTTCTTGGTCTTAGACATCAGTTTCTTCCACTTGTAATATAACCTGTTTATACTTGAGGTCCACCTGGCTGGCTTTTTTTTTAAGAGGACCTGGTTTTGACCCGCTGAGGTATTGCTGAGTCTATACAGTTGATTAAGTGTTTATACAGGGCATTTGTGTACACCTCTGCATAGGAGTCATTGTTGTCTGTGATTTCAGGGGTTTGAAACATTTTATACCATCGCTTAGTAGGCTGTAGTTTGTTTAGTTTTTTTTTTTTTTTTGGCTCCTGTGTGGGTGTCAAGTTCAATAGTTACCTTGAGCAAGGCTGATTTATAGTCTGACCTTTCCAGTGAGGGCATCACACAGGAGAGAGTCCAGTGAGTCCCCCATGTTGGCAAGTACTATATCTAGGACATTTGAGACCCTTGTGTAGGTGCAGAGTGTTCCAGAGCATTTGTATTTGCAAAGCCCTTTCTAGTCGATGGAAGGATAGTTGAAATCTCCCATGACCAAGGTATTTGGCTGTATGGCAAGTGACTCCAGTAAGTCCAGTAAGTCTTGATTCATGGTGGGGGACCTATAGCTAGCAATGATGTGGTATGGTATTTTGTCTATAGTTAAATGGACATGGAATAGTTCAAGAGAGTCATACTGTTTAACCAGTCCTGAGGTGTACTTGGCTTTAATGAAGATGGATACACCTTCACCTTTGGTACTTTCACACTCTTTTTGATGTCTGAATGTGTGAAAAGTGTTCTCCTCAGCCTTGAACCATGTTTCAGTGACTGCACAGATGTCAGCATTTTCCAAAGTCAGGAGTGCTTTCAGAAAGTGCAGTTTCCTGTTTAGACTCTTAGCATTAAGAAGCAGAACCTTGAGTTTTTCTTGAGTGAATTTTGTTTTGACATTACCTAGAAAAGGCACTATGGGGGAGGCAAGCACCTTTGCCAGTATCTAAATGCCTAGAGGAGACAGATGAAGACCATCTCTGGCAATGCAGTATGGCCTATCAACGATGTCATCCCAGGCTGATATATACTGGAGCCCCCTGGACTGACACAAAAGGTTAAGCCAATTGCTGAAGTTGATCAATTTTTTTCATATTGTGGCATCATCCTGGATGAAGGTAGAATGCTGCTTAGGGCTAGGGTCATACCTGCCTGGGACACATAATCTGAGAGTTCAGTCATGTCTCTCTTCATATAGTCCAGAAAGGTACATCTCAAGTCATTCACCCCAACATGGACTATGACAGAGTCATAACAGTACTTGCTGTTGAGCGACTTGAGTGTATGCATGATTTCACAGATCCTGGCACCTGACAGGCAGCTGACTGTAATCCTCTCCTTGTCCAGCCTGATGAGAGGGACATCTATGTCTCTCACTATGGAGTCACCTATAACCAAGACATTAGGTTTTGAGGTGTTTTGTCTTAGCAGCCTATTTGCTGAAACACTGTTGTGTGTGTTATTATGTATAGTGTTTTCTATTTGCATTGTAGTTTGTGCAAGTGGTCTACGTTTGGGAGGTCTGAGATCTTTTGATAGGCTTCGAGTGAGTACCTCCAAGTATGTGGGTTTATGTGTCATATCTTTATTTTGTGTGAGAGGTGAAGTGTGTGTGCTGACACCTTGTTTGATGTCAAGTTTGTTTTTATGTGAGAGAATTGATTCCAATTTCATAATGTAATTACATCTCTCACATAGGGTTTTTGTTTTATTTTTAGGTAAGTGGCTGTCAGTATACATGAGGCAATTGTTATATTGCCTCAGGGTGGCTGTCCAGAAAATGATGGGAAACTGCCCATCCATTATAGTAGGTTTTTACTGACTGTACTATTAGGGAAGGGAGTGGGCTAGTTAGACTAGTTTTTGTGCTAGGACCAACAGAGGAGTTTGTTCTATTGAAGGCTAGGGATAATGAGTGTGGCAACTCTGCTCAGTGTGCAGCTGAGTTGCCCGTAATGCAGCAGGGAAGCTTGGGAGGGTTTTGCTGGCAGATATTCAGGGAAAATTGTGTTTCAAGTTGTTTACATCTATACAGGGCACCTCTAACCCCCACTGAGTGGTGCACAGCAACACGCAAATGTGAGGATTAAATACATGTGAAAATAAACACTTTTAAGTTAATCTAACAATAGGAAAGCACACAATAAACTTTCCTACAGTAATCTCCATCTCAGACAAGGCTGGATCTACACTCTTCTGTTACAAGAGTGCAGGGGAGCTCCTCTTAACGTAAGATGGCTGGTTTGGTGCTCATGTTTTATCAATAGCAGGCTAGATTCAGCAGATCTGAATCTAGACTACGCTATCTAGGCTAACAGTACAGCTGAAGTCAAATGCAGAAAATTATGCAGTCACAAACAGCAAAAAGCAGAAATAATACAGCAATTAGATAAAATAAAGTTTTAAAAAGTGCAGTAGAATCACAAAATATACTTATTTTCTTGTGTTTAGCCTTGGATGCCTTGGATATCAGCATATACACTCTGGACCTCTGACAAAGATACCAAATGTAGAGCAACTCTGGTTAACTGAGCCAGAAATCATACCCCACAGAAATGCACACACTGACACATACATTCACACACTCCCACACGCCCTACCCCAATGACTTCACATAATTTTGCTGAATTCAGTCACACTGTGATTTCTTCCCTTCACTTCAAAGTGTGACCGCTATCTTTTGACAGAATTGAATTTCTTGGCTGATCATGGTACACAGTTGAGCAATACTCTGAGTAGCTCATCACAGTAATCAGTATCTTTCCATAGATCTCTCACTACCACACATCAAACTGGTGGGACCACCCTTCTTGATAATGCTTCCAGTCATGGAAAAGTAAAGCAGAAAGATGGCCTCTGAATTAGATAGCATTACACAAGGGATTTACTTCTTATGGTAAGGCATACCACTTGTAGTAACCCTTTATGAATTCCATCCACAGTAAATATACTTTCAGATAAATTTAATTCCTACTTTATCATAAGAATACTCATTAAAATTCTACAAAATCCCCAAACTCCTTGCACTGCATAAGATCATCAAGGAACATGACATAACTGTGGTCTAAAAAACTAAAAAATACCCCTTTCATGGGTCCAGACAATTTACCTGGATGACTGATAAAAACCACTGAAGATGCCCTCATGGTACCCTTGCTGAACTTGTTTACCTTAAGCATAGCCACAGAGTATGTCCCTGACGAATGGACAATTAAAGGGGAGCCTTACCACAGACCTTAGAAACTACAGACCCATCAGCACAACTAGTCAGATTTGCAGAACCATAGAACATATCATATCTGGCTTCCTAAACTACAACATCAAATACCTCATCCAGCTAAATTTCAAGTAGCTTGGTTTTGTCAAAGGGAGGTCATGCCTACTTAATTTGATAAAAATTATTGAGAAGGTCACAGTGGATAGTAATCATTTAGTTCACACAGTCTATTTGGATCAAGCTAAGGCTAAGGCATTTGATACAGTTCCCCATAGTATTAATGTAAATAAGGGACATAAACATAGACCCTTAAGTGGTATGGTGGACAGTAAACTGGATTAGACATAGAATCCACATAGTTCAAGTGTCAGGTGCTTTTTCAGAAACAAAAAAGGTAACTAGTGGTACACCTAGGGGATCAGTACTGGGAACTCTACTTTTTTGGCATGTACTTCTCCAACATCCACTCCATAAATCCATACCTATGGCTCACTAAGTTTGCTGATGAATCCAGGCTGAATGTTATAGTTTGATTACCCCTTGATACAGTATACAGCTCTGAAAAAGGGATCAAATTAAATGGAAAAAATTCAGTAGTTACACACTTGGTAAAAATTATCATCCTCAACTTACAGTATAGCCAGTACCCCTCTGGAAACTGATATAGTATTCAGGAATGCTGGCACCATGGTTGACAACTCTCTTTCATTTGACCACCATGCAGCATCAATAGAAAATAAATTATTCTGTTTATCACAATTCATATCTAAAGGTATCTCATCCAAGTCAAATAAGTTGTATCTGATCTAATTAAGGCAGCTATAGAATACAATGCCCATTTGGTATATACATATCCAGGCACATCATACAGCTAGAAAGACCCCACTCACACAACAATTGTAACTCTAAAGACCCTTGTCTATCAAGATAAGCTTAAATCAGTTTACTATCAAAATCCGGAAATGCACTTCTCTGTACTGTAACATCAAATGTATAGTTTCAAACTTTTGTTAAATCGAAAGTAAAATTAGCGAATGCGTAATACCGATATCCGGGCAGCAAATGGAGTTCAGCTGTCACTTTTTTCCAAAACATTGCATACTGCAAATTGGTTTTAACATGTTTCAAAATGTTGGCATAAAAACATTTTTATTTTCAACACTGTATTTCAATGGCATGATTAAATGAAGAAGTGCATTTCCAGATTTTGATACTAAATGGCTTAAATCTCTATCTCTATGTTTTTTATAGACTCTTATATGGAGATCTGTGCTTATTGTTCCTTACCATGAAGAACCAAGCCTTCATTAATCTTTTGCATCTCTGCAAGAAAAACAGCTCAACCCATACAAGAACTAAGGGTCTGAATCTCCACCATATAAATAAAACATGGTGGGGGACAGTTTTATTGCCTAATGTTTACCCCATTTGTGAAATAAATTGTTTTTGCATGATAAACAGAGTGGCATTCTCATATCCTTCAAGATGAACCTTGATTCTTGGATTGGCATCCTCAAATTCCTCCCTGGTCTGACATGTCTTGCATTCTAAAAGTGGGAGATATTTTTTGAGGATGGGTATCAGCGAATACATAAATGCTCTCATGATTTATCTGCCTTTTAATTCCTATTAGTCTGCAATCCTATGAAATTAACAGTGTTGGTGAACTAAATGAATGTGTGTTTGTATATATATGATTTCTGTGAAAGTAAGAAATAACCATGGCAAAGGCTTAGAAATGTAAACTGAATGCCAAAGCAATGAATTACAGTAAGGAAATCATCATATTTTACAGCACAGTCAAAATATAAAAAAGTAGTATTAGATCAATTAAATTGGAAAGTTAAAGCCTTTCTTAGGAAAATACAGAATGCTGCATAGAGGACAAATCTTTAAATTTGACTACAGTGCAATGGAAAATAACAGACTGCAACAAAATTTCACAAAAACAGAAATAGGAAATGGAAATGCTATATGGAAATCATGAATAAATAAAAGGTATAATATTACTATAATCATGTACTTTTTTTCTGAAAAAGAAATAGAACTGGCTCACTAACAGAAATAATAGAAATTAATGGGAAGGAAGAAAATTTGTGAAATGTTTCAAAATATATTATTTAACAGTCCTCTGACATTTCCTGAAGAGTATTCCACTGAATCTTAACTTGCAGATTTTACTGGGTCACACCCATTTTCTCAGTCTAGGTTGTAGTGTAGCTCTGAGACTGCTCAGCTGAGGGGATAAAAGTGCTTTTACCTTTGTCCCAAGAATAAGTTAACATTGCAGTCACATGCATTGTGTAAAAGGAATTTGCCCCTCTTCCAAAAAAAAAATGTTATTTTTAGTTTCACTTTTCTTTCAGTGGAGGTGAGTATTGGATTGATACATTTTGATGGGATTTGAGTTGATGGGTTTGCTGCCATTTTTAACTACAGATCCTTTTTTGTAAGTAAACTGGTAAAAACATTTTCAAGACATTTAAATAAAAGAATCATAATACTGGAGGAAAATAATGAATCAAACTGAAAAAATAAATCCAAGTAAAACACAGGCTCCATACTGGGTACACTTAAGTATTTCAGAAATACAAACTAACAAGTTGGTTGGCCCAACAACAAAGAACAGCATTCCAGCTATCTTCATATCCATAATATAGCAGCATTCTAGTTATCTTCATATCTGTAATATAGAGGGATAATGCCATGACTAGGACCCAGGTGAGCCAGATTTAATTTGAAGCACGGATACTGGAGAAGATGACATGGCAGTGAGAGAGGGAAATGACCAGGTTTTGCCCACTTATCTCTTTCTGCAGGGAGAGTGAATGCATGTCTGTGGTACACAGTCCACATACAAATCTCTGATGGGGACTGGAGAACATGTGGACACTTTTATCTAAAGGAAAGGCAGGGACAATAAAGGTTGTTTAATTTAAAAAAGGGGCAGTACTCCTTGCAGTGGTCCTTTGCATGTGCAGTGTTGAATATCTATGGGCATGCATGGAGAACATAAAAGCATAAAGCAAAAACCCCAGTTCCCTCCCCCATGAATAACAATATCACATTCTAGCTCACTTGACTTTCATACCTTGGGGAACAGCTAGACCAAAGGGGTCTCTCCCCTGTAGGAACAAAATGACCAATACAGTGGTGAGAAGAAGGGGTCACTGGTCTATTCAAAAGGTAATGCATAGCATGAAAAGTTGTTGAAGACCTAAAAATGTGTAAATCTTAGTTTACTAAGTACTTCAATTTTCCTATATATATATTTTAAAAATCTTTATAAGACGTAATAAGAGGGGATCAAATGCTTTCTAGCAATATTTTGTTATATGTTTTATTTAACTAATTGCAGATATTTGTGGATATGAAACCACCATATTATTCAATATTCGATACTTACATATTATCGCAACCACAACTTTTCTGCATTGGCAGCATTTTTGGCAGTATGATGTTTCACATTAGAACGGAATGTTGCCGAGAATGCTGTCAGTGCAGAAAAGCTGTGTTTGTGATAATATGTAAGTACCGATTTTTTTTGTGTGTATAAATTGAGTAGCTGCAATTGATAAGTATGTTGCACTGATCGCCAAGTGGTCGGCTGGAACAATGACCTTCTGTTATAACAGGGCCCAGGATGTACAGGCTCGACATAGTGTCATTTCATTAATCTTTGTGAAACTGGTCTCAGGTCCAGCTGTCAGTGAAAATCACAGATGTAGTTTTATGTGGCACCAGCGAGTGGTAGTTGATTGTGGAAGGCCTGTTCCCGACAAAGTAATGTTTTGAGTGCTTTTGAGGAACAAGAGTTGTGGGGACTATGTGCAAACTTCTTTAAACAACTATTGCAAAAAGGAACCTCCATTATATTTTTAAACAAGGAGCGTATTGTGAATAAGGAGTTTACCTGCCCTGGACAATTTTAGTGATAACAAGCATTTGTTATAGTATATGTTTTGAGCAAACTTGCACACCCACCTTTGAGGGTGTCTAAGGATTAAATCATTTTGATGGTTGTAGAAAAAGTGTTTATTGCGAAGCGACATGGTTTGAAATACACAGGTGCCACTTGACCAAACTATTTTAGTGCACCGTAACACAACCAGACATTCTGAGCAGTAAATGTCTTGTCAGCCCTTATCAGAAACTTAGGCCATCATTTCTCCATTGCCTTCAGGAGAGTCAGGGTATAATTGATTGCTGCTCTGTATCACAACCACAAAATTGTCAGCATTGACAGCATTCTTGGTAGCACGATGTTTCAGTTAAGAACGGAATGTTGCCAAGAATGTTGTCACAGCAGAAAAGCTGTGGCTGCGATAATACGTAAGTACCCAATATTCTAATGGCTTCATTTTCAAGCAAGACTCCCTGGAAGCAGAGCCAAATCCAACATTAGGTGACCTAGACAGCTTCCTATAGCCCATGTTAGCTGGAGGCCCTGTGTTGGCTGGGGGGGCCTGGTTTTGTTGTAAATCAAATAAAAATGTTCTATAAATAAAACAAATACATGCATAAGGTGTTCATAAACACAGCAGAGCTTTAGAATCTGATGAGAGACCTTTGTTAAGAACAGGAAGCCCCAGAAACCTCAGAATTATGATGTTGTCCTAATGTCATCTAAAGAAAGAAAAAAATGCACAGGGTGTTTGAGTAAGTAGGACAGAACAACTATGCTGCAAAAGGAGGTTGTACAACTCCAGGGATATGTGTATGCTTATGGATGTAGTGGTAGCATTGTCACCTCACAGCAAGAGGTTCTCCGATTCACTTCTCAGCTGGGGTGCCTTCTGTGTGGAGTCTGCATGTCCTCCCTGCATCCGTGTGGGTTTCCTCCAGGTACTTCGGTTTCCTGCCACATTACAAAGACATGCATCTGGAGCATTTCTACCCAGGCCCCCGCTGAATATTGGCTTAGTTCCAAGTCAGACTTTCTGTAAACAAATGTTAAATAAATAAAATGGAGGTTATACAACTCCAAGGATATGCTTATGACAGAGCAGCCAGCTAACCAGATCTTAATCCACAGCAACAAGGAGATGCTGCAAATAGAGCTATAATATACAGAACATTTTTTGTTTCCCCATCCAGTGAGTGCAATCCTTCCATTGTGTGTGTGTGTGTGTAAAATGCCCCAATTAGGGATGTTATCTACTTAAGTGACTTTGCTCAGAGTCAAACCCTGAACTTTAATTATTGGCAAGCAAGTGACTTAAACCTCCACACCACATACCTGGTCTTCTTTGTTTTCTTTCTTTTTTTTTTCTTTTGTAAATTACTGAGGATTGTAGCCTGTCAGTGTCAGTCATATAGCATCTTCATTGCATACATTCTCAGCAGTGCAATAAGTAGCACACTTGCTTTTGGATCAGAAGGCTGTGAGTTGTCTTCCCACACCAGGCTGATCAATTGCTGACACTAACGTGTGGGATGGAGGAATGGCTGCTGCACTCCTGAGTGTATCTTCCTTTGGATAAGATGCCTAGTAGCTATGAACCTTTTGTTGGTTTGCATATCACCAACATACCAATGTTTTTTAAATGTAACATAGGCAATTAATTTTTCAAGGGGAGCAGGCACTGAATTTGTAGACAAACACTGAAATGTAAAGCTGCTTGCCAGCAGCAACCTCTTCATTAGTTACAGATCTCTTTAATGTGGAATTATTCAAATAACTTTTAGTTCTGCACAGAATATACATATTGACTGATATTGGCTTATAATGACAGAAGTTTGATCAGCCTTTTATATGGTTGAAATATTCTGAAATGGGTATTTTTGTAATTATTGGTTACTTTTTTGTTTCTCTGCCTACTGGAAAAATGTTTAAGCTACACATTTAAAATAGACACTAACAAAACAAGTGGCACTGTATCAAACAAGAATGTAATTTAATGCAATCAGGAAGGTTAAGTAAAGAACATATATATGTATGTGTAGTCCTAAAAATGTGTTGCACATGGTTTGAAAACAGCCAAAGGTACACTTAATCCACATCTGGCCAGATGCATTTTTTAAGAATATGGGTTTCAAAGGCAGAGAAGTTTACTGTTGTTCATGCTAAGTCTGTTTTCATTGTGAGACTGTATTGTTTAGCAAATGGCTCACAGTGTTGAAATAAAAGTTTTAAATTAAACCTAAAGATGTATAATCATTGTAGAAGTAAAGAAGAACATAGTATGCACAATGCCACGTTTGAACAGTGTTTATGGTAACTGAAGAGAGATAGCCAAGTAATGGAATGGTGGAGCTGATCCATTACCTTCCTAGGGTCATTTGAGCATGATCCAGTTCTACTTGGAAGACTGGGGTTCTTCCTCCCATTTCAGTTATTGCTAAAAGTGAGAAGCGGTTTTGTTGTTGGAGGAAGAATTAAGGATGTGTATGTCCACAAGTCATCTGTCAATTCCATGTGTGCAGAAGCCATCAGTTACAAGTTTCATGTGAACAGCACAGTAGGAGTAATAATTGTGTTACTCTGATTCATGCTCTTAGCAGATTCAAAGAATGTAAAGGTACTGTTTTAATTCACTTTAGTAACAGGCTGGTTACAATGGTATCGCTACGTCTCATTATTATTATCACAACTGCACTGATGTGCTGCTTTTAAAGGATCTTTCTATCTACCTCTATAATTTATAAATGTGAAATTATCATACGTTTATCATAATTTATGTGGCCAGAGCTTATAGAATATTCATGGTACCTAGTATAAAACTAATGCTTTTTGTAGGGTTTTGCCACCACTACAAAGTTAAAAACCCTTGTTCTGATATAAGGATTTCTCAATGTTGAAAGTTAATTATAGCAGTTCCCTATTAATATAAAAGAAGAGTCAAGACAAACTATGATGAACTCTTTGTTTATACCTGGATCTCCATGAATGGAATGCACTACCTGGACTGCCTTATGCTAAAAGCAAGTATCAATGTCAGCAAAAATATGACAGGTGCAGTAAATATTATCCTCCATGTAATAGAATAGCTTTACCTTAAGTCAGAGCAAATCAGCCAGTAACTTGTTTCATAAACTGTCAAGATGCATACATGGGAAACAGAAAATGTCAACATGCAGTTGCATGAATCAGTCCTCATAAAGCACTGTACATCACAAGTGTGATACATTTAGGGGTTTACAAATGTATGATGCATAACATAAGGCTGCAGTCTGCACCATCAAAGCACTCTTCAATGTTCCTTCAGTGCATGACTTGATTCCACCAAATAGTCCTGAATTGATTTTAATATTTAATGCAGTGTTAATCCCCCATGGTGCCAGTGCAGGGTCTTTACTCTTGCTCCCTTTAAGTTTTATAACCAACTTATAGGTCATTCAACTTTCTGTTAAAAATGTAAATTTGAATTTGTTCAATGGAACAGGTGTGTGCAATTTCAGTTTGCCAGAAAAATGACATAATGAATCAAATTAATTGTTTTGAAATGTACTACAACAGTAAGAGTAAACTCTTCCCAAACCATGCCCTCAACAAACCTGTCATTAATATACCTCAATATATAACATTAATCTTCTAAGTATTCTGTAACATAACATTTTACATTAAACTAGACTTTACTTTATTTTTGGAATAGTACTTTTGCACAAGTGCCCCACTATTCCTAAAATCCAGCTTCTCTTCCCTTCCCTTCTCTTCTCTTATCTTCTCTTCCTCTCCCTTCTCTTCCATTCCCTTCCCTTCCCTTCCCTTCCCTTCTCTTCTCTTCTCTTCTCTTCTCTTCTCTTCTCTTCTCTTCTCTTCTCTTCTCTTCTCTTCCCTTCCCTTCTCTTCCCTTCTCTTCTCTTCTCTTCCCTTCCCTTCTCTTCTCTTCCTCTCCCTTCTCTTCCCTTCCCTTCTCTTCCCTTACCTTCCCTTCCCTTCCCTTCTCTTCCCTTCCCTTCTCTTCTCTTCCCTTCTCTTCCCTTCCCTTCCCTTCCCTTCTCTTCTCTTCTCTTCTCTTCCTCTCCCTTCTCTTCTCTTCCCTTCCCTTCTCTTCTCTTCTCTTCCTCTCCCTTCTCTTCCCTTCCCTTCCCTTCCCTTCTCTTCTCTTCTCTTCTCTTCCCTTCCCTTCCCTTCCCTTCTCTTCTCTTTTCTTCCCTTCTCTTCTCTTCTCTTCTCTTCTCTTCTCTTCTCTTCTCTTCTCTTCCCTTCTCTTCTCTTCTCTTCTCTTCTCTTCTCTTCTCCTTCTCTTCTCTTCCCTTCCCTTCTCTTCTCTTCTCTTCCCTTCCCTTCTCTTCTCTTCCCTTCCCTTCCCTTCTCTTCTCTTCCTCTCCCTTCTCTTCTCTTCTGTTCTCTTCCCTTCTCTTCCCTTCCCTTCCCTTCCCTTCTCTTCCTCTCCTTCTCTTCTCTTCTCTTCTCTTCCCTTCCCTTCTCTTCTCTTCTCTTCTCTTCTCTTCTCTTCTCTTCTCTTCTCTTCCCTTCCCTTCTCTTCCCTTCCATTCTCTTCTCTTCTCTTCTCTTCTCTTCTCTTCTCTTCCTCTCCCTTCTCTTCTCTTCTCTTCTCTTCTCTTCCCTTCTCTTCTCATCTCTTCTCTTCTCTTCCCTTCCCTCCCCTCCTCTTCCCTTCCCTTCTCTTCTCTTCCCTTCCCTTCTCTTCTCTTCTCTTCTCTTCTCTTCTCTTCTCTTCCCTTCCCTTCTCTTCTCTTCTCTTCCCTTCTCTTCCATTCCCTTCTCTTCTTTTCCCTTCTCTTCCCTTCCCTTCTCTTCTATTCCCTTCTCTTCCCTTCTCTTCCCTTCCCTTCTCTTCTCTTCTCTTCTCTATTTTGCTTGCATTCTTTATGGCTCAGTTGTTTTACTTTTCCTTTGTAGCCTACTTCTGCTCAAACATGGAAATTTATGAATCCTTTACCTCAATCAGTACCATTTTAATCATTTTGTTTCACAACAGTAGACATGACATCTAGTCCCACTCCAAACAGCATCATATCTACTAACTCCTAAATTCCCTAAAGGTTTGCCTCTGCCTTCTTTAATATCCTTCTTCAAGAGGAAATGATAATTTTTCTTAAAGCAGCAATGCAAATTATGTGTGCCTAATAGGGGAATTCAACAAAGTTTACATGCTTTTTTTTGTGTACACATCATGCCACAATGTGTACATGAGAGGCAATTTTTAAATTCAGTAAACTCCATTTATTGGCACTTAGTGGCACTCACCAATGCGAAAATGTGGAAACTTTCATGGCATACAAATTTCAGCATAAGTAGCTGAAATGTATGCTAATGAAGTGAATCCATACGGTGGGAGTGATCCAACAATCTGTAACACAACCACAACTGTGTAAACTCCATGTTCGTGTTGGCCATGTACTCAGAAACTTTCTGAGTACAGGGGTCTACACTGTTAGAAGGTCAAGTGCAAACAGCGAAATGTATGCAGAAGTGACCTTACAGTGTAGCAACAAAAATTTTATGCATGAGATATGCACTGTTGTTGTCTTTAAAGCAAAAAAAACGGTTATCTAACTGCCGTGATCAAAATTCATCTCAGCTCCCACCCCAAAATTAAGAATGTACTTGTAGGCAATTTAGCCTGCTAACATGTGATTAATTATCGGATCTGTAATTGATAAAATACTGTATGCATCTGATTAATGTAACACGTATTTTATCAAGGTAATACCCTGTCTTCTGCTAACAATAGTGTGCTTCTGTACAGTTTCCCTGCATACACGGTTACTAACCATGTAGAATGTAGGCTGTCAGCATGGTGACGATGTAAATGAAGTGCCAAACTACAAAGATTGTTGAATCACAAAAAAGAGTAACCATGCACATGGGTACACTTCGTGTAGGCACTTTCATGGTATTTTTTATTTACCCTGGCTGTGAAGAGTGATGGATGACATCAGGGCTGCATGACAGGGTACACATAAAGAGGTGGAGATGTAGATCTGTGAAGGTGGAAAGTGCATGCAAGCTGTGCACAATGCACAAGTTGTGTGTTTTCTTTTGAAATGTGTCCTCTTTCTCTACTTTAATTAATTTTAAATTTTATTTTAATTGACCTTGTTTGCATGATGCTGAGCTTAGTGCACCAACGGGAACTGTAATAATGAATGCAAGGTATAACTATGCCTGTGGCAGCACTCGTATGTCTAGGGTTACAGTACAAAAAGCCCTATGTTTGAGCACAGGGGTTGCAACCTTTCCTTCACTTTTTTCACCATGTTTGTGTGATACCACATAAATCAAATAGAAACCACTTGAATACCCACTTTTTTTCAAATATGCCCAAAGGTGCACAAAGCTGCACAAGGGTCTGCAAAGCTGTGCCACGTGTATTAAAACATTTTATAGAAGCTTAACTGGTTTGCAAGAAGCGCACCACTGCAAAAAAAAAAGAGCAAACCCAGATTACTTTGCAACAGACTGCCAACAACAGAAAGTGGATGCATTCAATTACTGGTCTAAGCCATCTAGAAAACCCAGCAGGGAGTACAAATGGACTAGAACATAGTAGTAGGTATATATACTACACTATACTTACTTTTAGGTGTTAGCAGTGCTGCTAGTGTTTGTGCACTGCTTACCAATGTGCAAACAGGTGTATTGCATATGCATCTACAGTTAATGTGCAAAATTGCTGCATTCTGCGCTCTCTGTCTGAATGTCTATAGAGAGATATATTATATATACATATATATATATATATATATATATATATATATATATATATATATATATGAAGAGATAGAGAGAGATATAGATATATAGATATACATACACATGCATATATTTATGTGTGTGTGTATATATATATATATATATATATACACACACACACACACACACACACACACACACAGACACACACATATCTATGTGTACATATATATATATATATATATATATATATATATATATATATATATAAAATATACGTTAGTTGACTGAATAAGCACGTGGTCGCATTGCAAACTAAGGGCACAATATCAATATATGTCATACATATACAATCCAATGAATGGTGTACACACTACCATCAACCACAACCAGCAGTATAACCTAAAGGTCTCCATCCCTTTACACTCATATATTAACCACATTGCAATACTGGTCTGTCAAATGGTGTGTGCACTGTCATTGACAGGGCCACTTAGTGGTGCTCCCAGTCTTGCTCTGCCAAAATAAAAGGCAAATATGGTCAATAAGGGTACTTGTATTGTTACACAGTTAGGCTTCTACACAGCTTACTGGTATTATGCTACAAGACTCAGATGACATTAAGAAGCAATGTGCTGTTGCAGGCCATCCAAGCTGCTTTATCACATGACCTACTGATTTCATCCAATATAAGCTCACTGTCAGCTATACAAATGTCAGACGTGTGCTGTGGCACTTGTGTTAAGTAGTGTGCTCTGTAGTCAGTGCACTTAGATAGATAGGGGCTCTCTTGTCACTGCTGTCAACTGTATGTGTATGTAGTAAGCAGCATAGACATGGTATACTGCAACTACTTCTCAATGGCATGGATTGCCAGTATTTTGATAATTGCACATGTCACAAATGCATTTCATGCAGGGCTTCCAACATCTTCTCTTTAGCATGCCCTGCTAATATCATCCACTACAAGTGTACCTACAGCCATGCAAATGTCAGACTTGTGCCATGGCATTTTGCATTAAGTACTGTGCTCTGTAGCATATATACATAGATAGGTAGGGGTTCTATTTTCACTGCTGGAATATGGAAGTGTGTGTTTTTAGACAATAGTGTAGAAGTGTGTTACCCACCCATACTTGTTCAGTGGCATGGTTTTGCTGTCTTTTGAGGCATGTACATGCATCCATTTAATATAGCACTCCAACCTCTTGCCTTACACATGGCCTGCTGATCTCATCTATTACAAGTGTAAATGCAGACATACAAAAGTCATACTTGTGCTGTGGTGCTTCCCTTTAAGTACTGTGTTCTGTAATCTGTGTACTTAGGTAGATGTTCTATTCACTCTGTTAGCAACTGTGTGTGTGTCTAGACAACAGAGTGGAAGATTTATACCCACACTTAGTTATCCAATGGCATGGTTTTGCCATAATTTGAGGCATGCACAAACATCCATTTAATACAGCCCTACAGCCTTTTGCCTAACACATGACCTGTTGATGTAATCTACTACATGTGTACCTGCGGCCATCTGGAAATCAGACTTGTGCTGTGGCTCTTTGTGTTAAGTACTGTGCTCTGTCAACTGGGGAGTGTGTGTGTGTGTGTGTGTGTGTGTGTGTGTGTGTGTGTGTGTGTGTGTGTGTGTGTGTGTGTGTGTGTGTGAGTAAACTGGACAAATTGACATTTTGTGTTTTTATTCTGTTGCAGTTGTGTTGGCTGCACTATACATTGGATTCAGACTGGCTGAATCCAGTTATGTTTGAATATTAAAAATATCATGACATCTGTTTTTGGAGACCCCCCTTCCTCTAGTGGCTGGAGTGTACAGTAGGACTATCTGGTTGAAGGTTATTGATTCTGTTCTCAGTGTGAGCTTTAAAAACATTTAATTGTCCGAGCTACTCTGCTCTTATTTGCATGCAGAGGGCTTAACTCTTTCTGGTTATACATGCAGAAATGCCAGTACACTTATTTAACATTAAAACTGGCCAATGCTATCTAGCAGAGCAGATCTTCAACAGCTCAACAGAGCTGCCAGATGTTCAGTTAAACAAGATCAGTTGTATATCATACCTATCCAGAACATAACTATATATCTTCCTTTGGACAGACCTAATAATGTACAACCCATAGGTTAGCCCCCTAAAAGAGCACCATGTCACATAAGCCCCATCTTTTTCTCATACTCCATGAAGATACCAGGTTCTAACCTCACATTATGACCTGGTAGTTTCCCTCTTTTTCTCCTGTTAGCCTAGTTGACATGTTTTTTGACTCAGTGCAGATAATGCCTCATGTACACTGACAAGCCTGTACTCTGAAGTCACTGATGTTCCATCATGTGTGGAGGTACTCTCCAGAAACCTACATAAACTGCAGAGATATCCAAAACACAAATATGTTACACTTAACACTACACCCAAAGCACACAATACACATAAAAAGTAGCACCAGTGTCTCATCCAGGAGGTGCTTAGGGCAATAGTTATCTATTCCAAAGGTTCTCCTTCAACTTGACTTTATAGTGAGTCATACAAATGCCTCACTCACAAGCTTAAACTTTATAGTGAGTCATACAAATGCCCCACTCACAAGCTTAAACAAGGAAAAGTTTATGGTAAGCTGTCTGACGCAAGTAGTTGTCACATTACACATGCAATCATGTCTCTCCATAGAAAGTCTCACTATCAGTCCATTGTAGCTGTTGTTGCTATGAACAACTTGAGGTGTACCTCTGTGGAACATATGGAGACAGACATGATTGAGCTCTGTAAATATGTGACCCAGGCAGTTATGTCCCTATGTCTGAGCAGCATTATAACCTCAACTTGGATGATACAACAATATAAAGAACAAATGATTAACTGATATTGTTTAAGTTTCTGGTGTCATTTTAAGGGGATCTAGTCCCTGTCATAGTGGGATAACATTGTGGCTAGACCATGCTGCTTTGGAAGACATTGACTTCATCTGACACCTCTAAGCCTTTTTTTGACTGGCTAAGGTGCTTGCCTCCACCGTAATGCCTCTATGAGGCAAGGTCACAAAAGCTGATTTTTCAATGTGAAAATGTACAAATCTAACAAAGTAAGGGTCATGCTGCTAAAACATAGGAGTTCAAATCTTAAACTGCACTCTCTGTAGGCACTCTTAAAAAATGACAAGAAGTCAGCCACCTAGGTTGCTGCTATAGGAGGATCGATTTTCCAGTAATCTGGATGGTGTATATAAAACAAAGTGTATGTGCTGTATCTTTAAGAAGCATATCAAGGACTCAATGTGCACATATAAGCAGCACATATAAGCAGCAGGCACGTGCTATACCCAGTGCCATTTTGAGAGTGCAACCAGAGAGTGAGCTTGTATGAATGCAATAGATAGTTTGTATATAGGTTATCTAAATTAAAGTTAATAAGCTTCTATCATGATGTGTTTGTGCATAATAAAGCTTCTTGAACAGAACCCATGAAGACTCATCTATTGCATCCTGACTAGATAAGCAACATGAGGTCAAAACCAGGATTCCTGAGATTGATATTCAGAGCTACAAAGTGCAAAGATGACAATGAAGGTAAACTGAGAGAAATGAGCATGAAAAAGAGCCAGAAACAAACCAAAAGTAATGAAAACTTGCAGTTTATTTTATAAAAATGATGAAACAGAGCATTACAAGGGCATAAACCACATTATTAAGCAAGTGGCACAAAAGGTTTATTAACTAAGTGAAATGTTTAAGATTAAGATATTTGATGAAATGATTATCAGAAAAGCAAAATGAGTATGTTTAAAACAAATGAAGTGTGTTTGAGGCAAAATGGGCATGTTTAGAGTAAAACAAGCACAAGAAAAGTAGAATGGGCATGATAAGAGATTAAATGAGCAAAACAAATATAATAAGAGCAGAAATGATACATTAAGCATAAATAAAGCAAGGTGACTGCATGCTTTTTGGAAAAATGCTGTGTTTTGGCATAACTATGACTTCGTATTGTATCAAGGGCATAGCTAGATTTATTCTAATTATTACTATTCAAAGTATCTCAATGCGTGTAAAAGTGCTTACAGTGTGTGCTTATTACTGTGCCTGTATTCTGAAGAGTTTATGTGTGTGCAAAGTGCAACTATTTTGTGATGTACAGTCAAAGTATAGCCATTTCAAAAAAGTTTCTTGTGCTGGGTGTGTCAATTTGCAAAGTGCCACTATTACAGAATGTTTCATGCACTGTAAAGACTTAACTAACAAGGTACCATCATTTTGAAGAAATTTCAGTGTGCTGTGTGCTGTTTATTCACAAAGTGCAATTACTTTGAAATGTTTCTGACTCTGAGCTTCTTTTGCCCAATTCATTTGCATTGTGCAGTTAGTTGAAATGTTTCTTACACTAATAAGAGGTGATTTCTTGCAGTACAGCAATTTCAGTTCCTGCCCAGTTAATTTGCACCATGTAGTTATTTGAAATGTTTCTTAGAATGATGACAAATTACTTTAGCAGTACGGCAATTTCAAGAGTATTACAGTGCCCGAGAGACTTATTTCACAAATTGCAGTAATTCAGAGGTTTATTGTACTATTGCACAAAGTTATGAATACTGGCATAAATTTCTGGCATATGTGTATGTGTGTGTTTGTACATATTTGCAAAACCCTTTGCTGGTATGTGTTAATATGGCAGACGGATTTCAAAAGCCCTTATCACTTGTATTTGATCAGAATATTGCAGAGAATTTGAGAATATTTGAGAAAGAGTCGATATTTTTATACAAGCAGCTTATTCAGACAAAGATTCACACACCAGGGTATTCATTTAGATAAACCTAGTTGAGTCAGAGGCCATTGAAAGAGAGCATTCATTCATGTATGCACCAGCTGTATAGGAGGGAGAAGGTGAAAACCGCCATATTGTTGTACAGGCTGAATCAAGTGAAGACCCCAGGAAGCAGGCCTAAGCACATGACAGCTACAGCCCCTGCTGATTCACCAGGGAAACCACATAGTTTTCCAGTAAGTTCTAAAAAAGGAGCATGCTCAGTGCAGTACAAACGTGAATCAGGAAAACACAAGTCACTCAAAAAACCAAACTGATAAATGGAATTGCAGCAGTTTACTTTCTATGTAGATGTGTATCAGCAACTTGTGAAAGAGTTGATGCAGTGAATTTGATGGCAAAGAGCGAAGTGTTTTTACTGTACAGATCATCAATGGTAAATCCACCAAGCTTAAAGTAGACACTGGTTCAAAGAGTAATGTTATATCAGCAGACACATTCGCTAAAGTGAGAACTAATGAGCAACTCATTGTGGTCAATATTGCGAAACTTGTTGCTTATGGAGGTGAAGAAGTTCAAATCGAAGGCTCAGTGATGCTTTTATGTTATTTGGCTAAGAACTGTTACAGCTTGTTATTCTATGTAGTTTGAAAACCTGTGCCGTCATTATTGGGTCTCAGAATCAGTTTGAGAATGAATTTGCTTTCTTTTACCAAAGAAGTTCATCATATAAGTGCATATCCTACTTCCAGTTTTTCTAAAGCCATGTTCTTAGAGTATGCTGATGTTTTCGATAACACGGACGAACTTCCAGTTGTGTATTCCATGAAGTTAGACCCAGAGGTCAATCCTGTAGTCAGACCAGTAATAAAAGTTCCAATAGCTATGCAGGATAAAGCCTAAGCTCAGTTGGATAAAATAGTACAGCAAGGTGTAATTTGTCCAGTTACAGAACCAACTGAATGGGTGTTGTCCATGGTAGCAGCTCACAAAAAAGGCTCAGACAAAATCAGAATATGTATTGACCCAAGAGATCTGAACAAAGTATTGAAAAGACCACATCATCCAATGTGTACAGTCAAAGAGGTCGCAGCTCTGATACCAAATGCCACTGTTTTTTCCGTCTTGGATTCCAAAAGTTCATTTTGGCAAGTGACGCTTGATCGCAAATCCTCATTACTGACTACTTTCAGTACCCCGGTTGGCAGATACAGATTCCTAAGGATGCCATTTGGAATAAATTCTACAAGTGAAGTCATCCAGTGTGCAATGGAGCAAATTTATTCAGGTTACCCTTGTGCCATATTAGAAGATGATTTATTGGTTGAAGGCAATGGTGAAGCAGAGAATGAAAGAAATCTAAAGAGATCTGTAGACAGAACACATTACATATGTAGGTCATTTATTTATCGGTACTGGCTTGACACCAGACATGACCAAGCAAGTAGCTATTCTTCAAATGTCAGTACCAAAAAATATTCAAGCTCTACAGTGTTTCCTAGGCATGGTCAACTATTTAGGCAAGTTCATACCAGACTTCAATGAGTTGACAACACCTTTAAGAGAGCTGATGCACAAAATGTTACATGGTCTTGGTTGGAACAGCACCAGAAGGCATTTGAAGATCTTAAGCAGAAAATTGCCTCCCCACCTACATTGAGATACTGTGATGTTAATAAATCAGTCACTCTTTCCTGTGATGCTTCAGAATTTGGTCATGGCACAGTTATTCTTTAAGAGGGCAGACCAGTAGCCTATGCATCTAGAACACTTACCCAAACTGAAATGCAATATGCTCAAATTGAGAAAGAACTTTTGGCAATTGTATTTGCATGTTCAAAGTTTCATGATTATATCTATGGTTGAGCTATTCAGATTGAAACTGATCACCAATCAGTAGTTACTATTCTAAAGAAGCCTATGCATTCAGGTCCAGCAGGATTACAAAGAATTATGCTCAAACTGAAAAAGTACAACTTCAAAATGGTCTATACAAAAGGCAAACTTCTTTATTTGGCTGATACCTTATCCAGGTCACCTAGAAATACAACAGAACAGCTTGACACAGAGAATTTTGACTTTGATGTGATGTCAGTGCGTACTTTTTCCACCATGAGACTTGATGAGCTGAGAGATCATACAAAGACTGATCCAATTTTGCAAAAGCTCAACCACTACATTAATGTTGGATGGCCGTCAAAGCAATCTAGTGTACCACTTGAAGTGCAAACTTATTTTCCTTACAGAGATGAGATGTTGATGAAAGATGGCATTATTTTCAAAGGTCCTAAATAGGCCCTAGGGCTAATAGCCAAGTACCTACCTATGAACCTATGAACCTAAAAATTGTTGTTCCTGCTTCCTTACAACATGAATATTTCCTGATTTTGCATCGTGGTCACCATGTTCTGCATCTACTAAGAGAAGGGGGAGAGAATTAGTATTTTGGCTTTCATTACTGAAGGACATTGATAACGTACTTTCTACTTGTTCAGTATGCAATAGTACTAAACCACATTTTGCAAAGAGAACTACTTCATCTAAGTTAAGTTCCTGAACTACCTTGGTCAACAGTAGCCACTGATATCTTCGAGTGGAACAATCAGCATTACATAGCATTGATAGACTCTTATTTGAACTGGGTTGAGATTGATCTACTACCTAATTTAACCACCACTACTGTTATTCCTAAGTTGAAATGTCATTTCGCAGTCCATGGTAGTCCACACAAAGTTATTTCTGACAATGGTACTCAATTTACTAGTCAGTTATTTCAAAAAATTGCAAGAGAATGGGACTTTATACATGTTTCTAGCAGTCCTGAATATCCACAGTCAAATGGACTAGCTTAACATGCAGTGTAGAATGCAAATGAAATTACTTGAAAGGTCAAAGCGTGATAATACCGATGTCTTTTTGAATTTACATAATCTCGGAAACATACCCCCTGATGATATACTTGGCTCGCCTGCTCAAAAACTTCTATCCAGGCAAACCAGAACAATGCTACCTATTAGTTCCAGTTTATTGTGGCCTAAAGCTAAGAAAAACAGAAGTCTATACTAGAAAGCCAAAGTTTGAAAAGAACAAATGCTCTTAAATCAACACCAATACTCAAAACCACAGAAAGTCGAACTCACGGAACAGCGGCTTTTTTTTCCCAGGGAAAAAAAATCACTGCTCCAAAAAAAAAGCGAAAAAAAAAATCCAAACACAAAATAAAGTGGGGGGCACACACCCCTGCTTAAATATACCAACTCCAAGATTGCACCACAGTGGAGGAAATGGCAAAGTCCTGGCAATAGCCAAGCAATTTTTTTCCCTGTTCTTGACATTCAACATTCTGTGGCTTTGCGTATATAGTGTCGATGTAAGAGCATTCGCTCTTTTGAAACATTGTCTTTCTAATATAGACCAGAAAAACAGAACCACGAATGCCCAATTATTCAAGAATCATTCTAACTAGAAGTCCATTATGATAAATCGAGCAGATTTCTTCGTCCATTAAAAGAAGGCGAGACAGTGAGGATTCAAATGGCGAAAGGTTTTGACTGGATTGGTCAAGTTACAGGTATATGTATGCATATGTCAGGTTACAGGTATACCTGTACCGAGCCGAGATCCTACTTCATAGAATCTGAGGGTGTGGAGTACAGGAGAAATCACATACATCTTCTTCCTGTACCAGAATCGTTATCGCAGCATTGTTCCTGTGATACAGACTCTAGATCTCAGAGCAAGAAAGACATTGTTTCCATCCCAGAACATGTCTTAACCTCTACTTCCATTCCTGAAGATGTTCTAGATATTCCCAAGGTTTAACATTTAGTAGAGACAGTTCCAGTTGCTAAATCTAATTCTCAGTTTAATGTCACACGATTTAGTCATATTTTCAGACCTAAGGATGTAGAACAGAGTGTATGTGCTGTATCTTTAAGAAGCATATCAAGGACTTAGCATGCACATATAAGTAGCAGGCACGTGCTATATCCAGTGCCATTTTGAGAGTGCAGCTCAGAGAGTGAGCATATATGAATGCAATAGCTAGTTTGTATATAAGTTATCTTAGTTAAAGTTAATAAGCTTCTGCTGTGATGTGTTTGTACATAATAAAGCTGCTTGAATAGAACCCACAAAGAGTCATCTATTGTAATCTGACTAGACAAGTGACAGTGTAGGTATGCCAGGATGGGGGCATCAGGTTGTGTGGGGATAGCTGTGGAGCACTTTTGTATAGGGTACCAGTTGACATAAGGATGGTCCTGCATGCTCACAACATAATCTTGTGGAAACAGCTGCAGGAGGAACAGCCAGGGGAAAGGCCATACATCCTCCCAACCAAGCCAAGCTCACCAAAGCCACAGACCATTCAGGACTCAGAGGGGGAACCACCAGCTGATGTGGTTGTAGGTAGACATAGGCATGCTCGGGATGTTCTTGCATTGGCTAGGTGACAGCCCATAACACACTGACCCACCACGTAGGGCCATAAAACCTTCCTCCTACTTCACCATATGTTTATACTGTTAAAACATTACAGGTAGATTTTTGTAATTAAGGGTAGTACACATTTTAGTTTCAGACTTCACAACCCTCAACAATTCATATAAAAGACAGGATGCCAAACAAGCAGAGTAACCAGAGCAATATATTGCTGTTTGTGCCATACCAGGAACTCACCTTTGCTCCCCCAACCCCAAAAGCACAGTTTTTGCTTGTATGTGCCATCCAAGCTGGCCTTCACTAGATGACAACTGCATCTCATATCATTACCAGTTAATACCCTTTGGCATTGTAACTGCAATGACCTGTAATAGTTTACACACTGTATGTCTCAGAGTAATGGACAGATAACTGCTGGTTCACTAGGAAACACAGGAAGGTAAGACAGTGCTGTATATTTGTAAGCAAGAATCATAACAGGTTGTGTAATTGCTAAGTGCAGTATTTACAAAGATAACAATTGGAATATTTGTGCAACGAACATGCAATGCTGTAATATGACACTACATGCTATGTCATATGCTTGTCTGCTGAATGAGTTTTGTTCATTGATGCAAAGGTTTGTCTGTGAATAAAATGCTATGACACCCATCCTGTTTTTTGAAGGTGCATTGTAATAAACTTTGTAATTCATTGCTATGGTTGCATATCTCCTGTGCACTAACAAGTTTTACTGTTGATGTCCTCTATGGCTTTCAGTACTTACAACTAATTCAGCCTGTTTTTGATTGCTTATTTCTCCTATTAAAAACCAAAAATTACCTGCGCGATGCTGTGTTTAACACAAACAGCCTGTGCGTAGTGTGGCATGGTACAGCAGTGCACAAACTGGATTAATGGAACACCCACATATCCAATCTGAGGCATTCTATAAGTCTGCCCTCCACAAACTCGCTAAACGGCATTGGGCTTAGCATAATAGCAAGAACTGCGCAATAAATACTAAGATAGGGAAAATCCTGTAACAGATGGCACCAGGTGATAAGCCTAGCACTGGAGTCTACATGGTCCTGGGTTCTAGTATAGGTTGTGCTGCCTTTGTTTTACTGTACTGACATCATAGTACATTTCATTGAACTGCAACATACATAAGTATTACTTGGAGGTATTAATTGAATGCAACTGGTTTCTATTTTTAGTTGTCTGGGACATGTCTGCTGGGTGGTCAAGTTTTGCAAATGAGGTGAGCACAGCTTAAGCCATTTGCACGATGTGCCGCTTAGTGCAAACATGGGGAAAAAATGATAAAAGCTAAAGAAAAATGAAATATAACTAGTTCTGGCCCTTTTCTCCCTAGCTTTGTCTAGATGTCTTGCTCTAAAAGGTTGAGAGGTCTTCATAACGTACAATTTGTCCAGTTCCTTGGTGGGGCATGGCAGCAGGGTTGCATTCTGCAAACCTCATTGCTCTAATCATTTTCTATGTTTGTAAGAACACTATTTAAAATTTGTCCCTATTTCTGACCCTTCCCCCAATTATTGATGGCATTGTCCAGATATCTTGCCCTAAGACAATGAGAGAAATGGTCTGCATGACGTGATGTGTACTGCTCATTTGCGGGCTGGGTGTGCCGTCTGTGCTCTGCTTTACATGGACATGATTTCCGCATTGATTTACAAGGTTTTGCAGCCAGCATTACTGGCACAAGCCATGAAACCTCACTTTGGATTGCTGCCCATCACTAATATGCATTGCATGCTGCTAAGAGCTGATAGTGGCCGTGTACATGGATACACTCCATGTAGGCTCTGCATGGAGCCTAGACAGAGTTTATTGAATCCTGGGTCTGTGTTATGTCTCCAGAGTTCATCTCCATCTTGTAACTGCATCAATTTTGAGTGCTTCATGATAGGAAATAGTATCAGTAGCAGCCATTGCTCTTACTACTACAGTCATCTGGTCTTACTCCCATCCCACATTTATTTATCCCCACATTACACTCATCACCTAGCTGTATAGATCTTTTTGCTAGTCTGACATTGCACTGTGCATGGCACTACTTATCTATTTCTATTTCACAATTATCACATCTATTTAATTTAATATCTGTGTTGCTATCCCTGCCTTCAAAATTTAATAATGCCCTCCTATATGCTCCTTTCCTGCAAGTTCCCAAAGCATACTATTACCACCCTTTATTTGCAAGAACTTCCAGACAACCTTATTCATTTAGCACATTCATAACATTAAATAAATTACTTTTAATAAAGAAAAAGTACAAATGAAAATGATGATTAACTAGAGCTATTACTTTCTGTTATAACAATGGCATGTTATTGCTAAAAATGTAATGATAGATTTTGCAGACTTTGTAAATTTCATTTAATGTCTATGTGATAAGTGAACATAATACTCAGTTTCAAAGATGGAAGACAGGTGAAGTAGCAGCCAATAAATAAATGAATGAATAAATAAATAAATAATAAAACAGGAACCATTTATCAGTGACACTAGTGAGGTGCCATGCATATTTTATTATTCATTATTTATTTATTTGTTTGTTTATTATCTGAATGGGAGATATGGTTTGAATACCCTTTCTGTGTGTAACATGCATTCTGAGGTGACAATGCAGTCCAAAAATGAATACAGATACAACACCAAAAGTCAGCTAAATCAAATATGATATATGCATCGACTGGTAGGGCATAACTGAGTAACAGATTCTCTCACTTGGATTGGACATTCAAAACTATATAGAACAAAACATAAAACTGACTGCACTCATGTAAAAGACAACAATCTTGAGTAAGTAGAGAATACATAAAATAATAATTAGTTAATGAAATATATGGCCAAATTCCTAACCCAAAGTTGTATTTCGGTGAACTAGGACAGACGTTATTCCAAGAGCAACCTGAAGTGAGGCACATATGCTAATGTGTATGGTGTAGGTTAAATGACAAGTCTACACAATTGTGCAACATTAGAAAACATATCATGTACACCTGGCATCAATAGAAAGTGGTAAACTGCTTTTGGCGGAAAAAAAAAACATATTATAGCACACATTTGGTGGAGGCCACATATGCTTGTAAAATATATATGGTATTGAGACATTCAGCTACAGACAGCTGCTAATCACATACTAGGACAGTGCAGCAAGGTGGATGAGTACCTCTACTTCCCAGCAACACCGAGGGAGCTGCAGGTTGCCATGAAATAGTTCTGTGCCATAACCAATGTTCCCCATGTCCCAATTATAAATGATTTCACCATATACCAATTAAAATCCTTTCAAAGAAGATATAGGACTGTGTTTCACCAGAAAGGGGTGTCCATCACTCACTTGTCAGGTATAGTTCTCAGCAAACAGTCTCACCATAAACCTAATGGTAACACACCCCAGTAGTTTGCATGATACAGCTACATGGAAGGAAAATGCCCTTTGGCCTTTGTTCCAAGACAGTGAGATCCCTGGCCATCTACTACTTGGTAAGTATACCTGTATCTAGCAAATGTATTCTACATTCCCAAGCTGTGTGTGATAATACTAATGTTCTGTCCATTTATACCAACAAGTATCTGCAGTTGGTCACTGGAGTGCTGACTCAAGACACCATTCAAAGCTCCATCTCCACCTGCTGAGGAAGCATTTAACAGGGCGCACACAGTGACACAAAACACCATTGAGTAATTGTTTGGTGTGCTGAAATCATGATTCCAATGTCTGGATACATCTGGGGTCTACCTCAGTACACCCCACAAAAGGCTGCGCAAATGGTCACCATGTATGCCTTACTGTACAATATGTTTACAACAAAACACAGTGGCCTGCTAACTGTAGGTGTTGGTTATCTACCCCAAGAACCCCAGGTGTCTGAAGAGGAGCTTCACAAGATGACCAGGGGACACAAGGGACAGGACATTTAGGTGTGAGAGATGAAGGCTGTAGTCGTATATACTGACTTGGGTAACATGGCAGCATCTGGCTCAGAACCTTAAGTCATGACACACCAGACATACAGATGTATATAGATCAACATGTGATGTATACCCAATGGTGATGGCATTCCCACTACCACCATATGTGACAGACATTGTAATTAAACTGTCACCAATGCATGTAGAGCATCTGACATGCCATACAATTATCTAAATTATATCCTGAATCAGCATTTATATACCATGTGGTAACAACTAGAAGTAATGTATAAGGATGCCTGTGGGGTCATAGAAAATTGTTAGAGAACGAGGAAGACAAAACATGTTCAACAACTACTGCAGACGTACTTGTTGTTGTATGTCACACATGCAGTTAATGCTACTCTTACACATAATGCCAAAATATAGCCATTGCCATACATGGATTGTAGTATTCATCTTGGCACACACTGTACAGGAGGTCAGTTGTTTAAGTGTGTATAGGGTGGAAGTAACAGACCACAAGAAGAAGATAAGGGTGTAGAACTGACGTGCAACAGAAATACATAACTCGCATGATACATCACCAGCATGGTGGGGTTGAATTGTTGCCATACTGCAAGTCACACTCTGTGTTAAGGTAACATCTCAAATATGCAGACATTATGCAGGACATGTGACATGTAGGTTACAGCAATGATAGGGGATGCACATGGCATCCCAGCCAACAAGTCTATGACTTATAAAGGCATATAATTGTCACTGACTCACCCGAACAACTACACTTGTACATATAACTGCAGAGTTGAAATACAATGTAAAGGCAAACTGTGAGGAAAAGCAAGTGAGCTAGGATTAGCAAACTCCTAAACATGTTGGGGAATGCATGGAAGCACATATAAAGGACATACATACCTGGAGCTGATAGTTATGTAAACATGTGCTGTTAGACTGTGGAATTCATGTGTTATGTTAATGTGAAGTTTACACAGTGGCAGCAACTACAGAAAAGCATGTTATTGCAAACACGGGTATGCTGTTCCATGGATACCTGTGCAACCACTTTTGGCAAACAATAAAAACATCTTCTTGAATAATGATGTACAGAACAATGACAAAACAATGACAACATGACTGTATGTGATTTGTAGAAAAATGCAACTGAAGCCAAGTGTTAAACATTCTAGTCATAAAATTATGTATACCCCAATATGTTATATGTCTTACATGGCCAACAGATGTCAAAGCTGTAAAGAAATGTATGGCATATATAAAATACAGAGACATACTTTGAGTACATTGCAACAAAAGAAGTATTCCTGTGGCATCAGGCATGCACAGTACATCGAGGTCAGCACAGTGGTCAACACTGCCACAGGTGCAGGGTGACACAAAGTACAGTTTTGTACCTACCATAAATGTAGATGTCCGATAGGAATGCATCTGCAGTCCTTACAAATGGGTTGTCCTGTCGTCAGGCAGCCCTTCGGTTGGCCGGATTCCAAAGTCTGGGTCTGGCTTCGGCTGGTGTCGCACTTCACCCGACATCATAGCTGCAGTTCTTCGGGTATAAAGGCATCAGCCGACGCCATTTTCCTCAGTGTTTCTTGCCCCAGATGCCAGGTGCCCTCTTGGATGGCTAAATTTGGATAAATGCCAATGTTTCCAAATAGTAGAGAGCAAACACATAAAATAAGCATGTATGTACATATATACAAACAAATACACCATAATAGATCCCCCACAAGCTAGCTGAAGGATGGCAAATACCCTGGGAGTACCACAGAGGGGAAGGTGGGTGGGTAATCCTGACTGCAGATGCATTCCTATCGGACATCTACATTTATGGTAGGTACAAAACTGTACTATGTCCTTCAAGGATGCATCTGCAGTCCTTACAAATGGGTAGAATACCATACCTAAACTAGGGGAGGAGGAAAAAGGAGAGATTATGGTGTAGTTAGGATCCCTTGCAAAACAGCAGTGGCAAAACCTGCTCGGGATCTAGAGTATAAAGGTAAATTGTAATGCTTGGCAAATGTATGCACGGAGGTCCAAGTAGCAGCCTCTATAATGTCCTTGGTAGCCACTCCTCGTAAGAAAGCTGTGGTAGTGGCTGTAGCCCTTGTGGAGTGAGGCCTGATGTTCTCTGGAGTTTTCTTTCCATGGTAGGAGTAACAAAATCTAATGCAATTTCCTATCCATTTGGAGATTGTCTGTTTTGAAATTGGTTTTCCTTCCTTTCCTGTTGCATATGCTACCAGAAGCTGGTCAGTTATTCTACTGGACTTGGTCCTGTCCAGGTAGTAGCGTAATTGTCTATGTACATCCAAGGTATGCAACAGTCTTTCTCCCCTGTTCTGTGGGTTGGGGAAAAATGTAGGTAGGTGGATAGCCTGATTTAAAGACACTCTGGATACCACCTTAGGCATAAATGTAGGATTTGTTCTCATGGACACTCTATCTTGATGGAAGATCAGGAAGGGTTGCACTGCCATTAATGCCTGTAGTTCAGAGACCCTTCTTGCTGAGGTGATTGCCAGCAGGAAAGCAGTCTTCCAGGATAAGTATTGTAATTCTGCTGTTGCTGCTGTGTCAATTTTTCTAGCACAAAGTTCAAGTCCCATGCTGGCAATGGTGGTTTCCTGGGAGGTTTTACATTTTTAATTCCTCTCAGAAACTGCCTGAGCAGAGGATGTGAGAAGACAGGAGGATCCAAGCTGTATTCTGCTGAAATAGCTGATGCATGTATCTTGATGGAAGAATAGGACAGGCCTGTATGGAAGAGCTCTGCCAAGTACTCCAGGATGTTGGCTATGTTTACCAGTGCCACATCTTCTCCCTTTGCAGTACTCCAAATGAGATATCTTTTCCATTTTGCTGCATAATTCTTTCTTGTTGAAGGTCTACGAGCCTCAAGGATTATGTCTTTAACCCTTTGGGATAAATTTGGGTTAATTGTTCTTATGTGATGTTCCAGGCAGTTAGCTGCACAGTTTTCAGGTTTGGATGCAGGATGTTGTAGTTGTTCTGTGTTAACAGCAATGGGATCAGGGGTAGTGCCCATATTTGTTCCCGAGACATGCTCCTCAGTAATGGGTACCAATGTTGCCTTGGCCAGTCTGGAGCTATCAGAATGATCCTTGGACATTCCTCTTTGATCTTCAAAAGCACCTTGTACATCAAAGGAAGTGGTGGGAATGCGTATGCTGTCAGGTTTTTCCAACTGAAAGATAGGGAGTCCGCCTTCCAAGCAAGTGGGTGGTACGTCCTTGTGCAGAATTTCTTTAGCTGGTGATTGAGTGGGGATGCAAATAAGTCTATTTGTGGTAATCCCCATTCTCTTGTGATGGCTTTGAAGATGTCCGGATGCAGCATCCATTCGTGGGCATCCGTGGTAGTTCTGCTTAATATGTCTGCCAGAATGTTTTCTTTTCCCGGTACAAAAATTACTTGTAACTGAATGTTGTAGCTCAGAGCCACATCCCATAGGTCCAGTGCCAACCGGCATAGAGGGTATGAATGTGTGCCTCCCTGTTTGTTGATGTACCACATAACTGTGGTGTTGTCTGTCCTTATCATCAACTGACCTTCTTGGAGAAATGGTCTGAATGACTGGATTGCCAATTTTACTGCCAGCATTTCCTTTAGATTTATGTGCAGGCGCAGCTGGTCCTGAGTCCATAAGCCTTGTATACACTTGTCCAGCATGTGTGCCCCCCCAACCGAGGTCTGAGGCGTCTGTCGTGATGGTTTGGCTTGGTTGAATGTTGCAGAAGGGCAATCCTGTGTTTGATTGACAGGCCTGAGCCCACCATAGGAACTCTTGCTTCAGGCATGGGATTATTGGAATTTTGGTTTCTAGGCTGTGCTTGTGTTGAGACCACAAATTCTTTAGGTACCACTGTAGCTTTCTCATATGCAGTCTGGCATGAGGGACCAGAATTATGCAGGATGCCATGAAGCCTAGGGCTTGCAGTACTTTTCTTGCAGTTAGATGGTTCTGCTTTGTTAATGCCAAGAAGTAGAGAGGTAGTTGCTCTTTCTTTTCTGCAGTTAGGAATGCCATTTGTTTTGATGTGTCCAGCTCTGCACCCAGAAAGGTTATTCTTTGGGATGGAATCAGTCTTGACTTTTTTATATTGACTGTATATCCCAGGGCTTGCAGCAGGTAAATGACTCTTTGTAAGTCTTCTGTTAGCTTGCTTTTGTTGTCCGCTTGTATCAGGCAGTCGTCCAGGTAGGGGTAAATTTGGATTCCCTGAAGTCTGCAATGAGCAATTACTGATGCCAGGCATTTCGTGAACACTCTGGGTGCAGTAGGTAAGCCAAAGGGCAATGCTGAGAATTGATAATGCTCTGATCCTGCAAGAAAACTGAGGTATCTTCTGCAATTTGGTCGTATGGGGACGTGCAGGTATGCCTCCTTGAGATCTAGAGTTACCAGCCAAGACTCCTTGCCCAGCATGGGAAGAAGCTGCTGTAGGGTCAGCATTTTGAATTTTGGAACAATGAGGAATGTGTTTAAAGCGGACAGGTCGAGAATAGGCCTCCATTTGCTCTATTTTCTTGGTACCAGGAAGAGTCTGGAGTAAAATCCCTTTCCTTGCTCCATAGATGGTACCTTTTCCACAGCTCTCATTCTTAATAATTGAGATATTTGCTTTAGAGCTTCTGCCCTTTGAGTAGGTGGTAGGTTTGGCATTCCTCTCTTTTCTGGTAGAGTATGGAAATGGAACCTGTAGCCTTGGTCTATAGTTTGCAAAATCCATTTTTCCCTTGTGATGCAATGCCAGTTCTTTGAAAATAAGGTTAGCTTTCCACCTAAGGGTGCTTCCAGTTGTTCCCTGGTAGGCGGTGCCACAGCCAAGTCACTGTGATTGTGTTGTTGTAGTGGTGGTGGCTGCGTCTGTGCCTCGCTGGTTGTTACCCTGCCACTGGTGTCCCCTGTAGGCACCCCTGGATTGGTTTCTGCCTCTTGAACGCCTATTCCTGCCTCTCTGTGACTTAGAGGAGTCCGGAAAGGACCAATTCTTGGAGGGCCAGTTCCTGCTAAACCTTGGAGGTTGAACCTGTAAGAAATCTTTCACTGTTTGTATAGATTTCGCCTTCTCTTCCATCTTTTTCAGTACCTGCTGTGCAGGAGAACCAAATAAATTGACTTTGTCCATGGGTGCATCTAAAAGCTTTGATTTGACATGGTCTGGTAATGCCTGCTCTTTCAACCATGCATGTCTCCTGATAACTGTGCCAGTCATGGCTGATCTAAAGGAAGCCTCCAGTGCATCATAGCCACATTTTAAAGAATGGTTACTAACCTACTGTATGTTATGTACCATTTCCTGAACATATTTCTTATCTAAAGATTCTTCAGAGGACAGCTTTTTAGTTAACTGGTCTAGCATAAACTGTTGATATTGAATCATATGAAATTGACAGTTCAAAGCCCTAGCTGACAGAGGTCTCTATGGACCTGGATTCCCTTTCAGAGGGGAGGGGGTTTTTAGCAGATGTAGTTGCTACAGCCTTAGGGCCCTGGGAGATAGTCTCTGGATCTGGAAAAGGAGCCTTGTATAAATGGTGATGAGTGTCCGGGACCCTGTAGAACCTATCGGGCTTAGCAGGGGCCGGAGGTAATGAATCAGGAGCAGTGCAAGCATCATTAAATGCATCATCTACAACAGAAAGAACTGGAGGTATAGCTAAAGGCCTATGCTGTGGCAAATGTAGAAAGGTTCTAAGCCTTTTTCTGGAGTCTGAGAAATCTTGGCCCTGCCACTGAAATTGTTCCCTCATAGCATGCAAGGTTTCCCCAAAGGAAAATTCCTCAGGTGGAGAGGCTGAAGGAATGGACTCTTCAGCATCAGAGTCTCCTTAAGGGGAATAAGGAGCCTCAGGAGGGTCTGTATGTTCTGAGTCATCAGAGGAATCATCTGTGGATACTGGCTCTGGGGGCTCTGCTCTAGGCCTCTTCTCTGGAGGTGGATGAGTGGTCCTGTCTGGATGAGGCTGGGATCCACGAATTAAAGAAATGAGATCCTCTGCCAAAGAAAGCATATGGGAACTGGTGCTGGGCCTGTGAGAGGGGGGCTTGACAGGCACAGTTTTGGAAGCTTTAGCTGCTTTAGCCCTGGCAAAGGCCTTAATAGACATGGCTGTAGGAGGCCTAGCAGCTCCACGTGCAGGGGTTGAAATATCCAAGGGAATAGTGTCTGATAATTCCTGAGAAACCGCAACTGCAGGATGGATTTCAGAAGCCAATTCCACCAGGTTTGAAGAGGCCTCGGTAGAAGGCAAGTTTTCGACTGGGGGAAGAACCGCTTGCTCGGTTTCAGCCGAAACCGAGACACTCGTGGTTGGCTTAACAGCGGTTTCAGCCGAAACCGTGGACCGCGAGTGTCGGTCCTTTTCCCTGCGTTTTTTGGTTATTTGTGAAGTTGGAGGATCCGACGGCATGATATAAGCAAAATCAGAGCCGAAAAACTGCTCTGCAAATTCCGACTGACGTCTAAACGTCCGTCGGTTAAAAGAAGCACAGGCTAGACAAGCTGCTACGTCGTGATCTGGGCCTAAACAAGGTAAGCAGTAAGAGTGGAAATCTTTATGAGGTATTTGTTTCCCACAAGTTAAACAGTTATTCACTTTTTCTGACATCGGCTGAGGCAAGAAAGAGTCCCCAACGGGGTACTTAGCTTTTTAGAAGTCCTCGAAGTAGTATTCGGTAGTAGTAATCTCTGGTTCTGACCGACCGGCACTTGCGAACAGCTTCTGCTTCGGGCGCCATGCGGCAAGAAAGACAGAGGAAAATGGCGTCGGCTGATGCCTTTATACCCGAAGAACTGCAGCTATGACGTCGGGTGAAGCTCGACACCAGCCGAAGCCAGACCCAGACTTTGGAATCCGGCCGACCGAAGGGCTGCCTGACGACAGGACAACCCATTTGTAAGGACTGCAGATGCATCCTTGAAGGACATCAACACACACACACACACACACACACACACACACACACACACACACACACACACACACACACACACACACAGACACACACACACTCTGGAATTCGTGAAGAGAGAAGTGAAACAATGGGAAAAATGTTCTGGGTTTATATGATATATTTTTTTTTGTACTACATCTATTTGGAAGATGGAATCTGATGATTTTAATTCTATGTCTGTTGATCTATTTCCTGCCAACATGGATAGTGCCAGCACAGAAAGTTCCAGCATGGAAGATCAGAGCTGGTGCCTGTTGATTCTTAGCAAGCAAAATAATACAAAGGGGTTCAGTTTTAGTTGGTCAGTGGTCATACTTTAATAAATACAATATATTTTGCCTAGAAGCAATAATAATATAAAAGAATGACGTTTCTTGTGTTCAAGGAAACAAGACCTTGGTTGTTTAGTCTCTCGTGTGTGTGTGTTCTTTTACAATAAAATAGATTGTTCTTCTCTGCTGAACTGTTGTCGCATGAAGTTATGTTTGTACCTTAACAGTTTTAAATCTCTACAGATAAGATTTGCTAAACAATCTTTACAACTGATTATTAAAATTGTATGACAGCAGGCTAAAACTTTTTGAAGCTGGATAAAACTGTATGTGAGTGAGTTACAATATACATATATTTTGTATATAAGTGGGTTCTAGTCACAACAAAAAAAACCCTTTTTTATGTCTAGCAATAAAAGTGTCTTTTCTAGGGCAAATACTCTAAAGAAGTTTGATAAGTTAGTTATGTAGTTTCCAATAAACACTGATGGAGAAAAATATAGGTGGAACCCACCTTCTAAACAAAGCTTTGAGGATATATCAGTTACTGATTCGCCCTCTAATACTAACATCCTCACCATTAACACGTCATCTCCTAATCAGATTCATCCTTTGAGGGAGGTACCTATTCCGGACAGCTGCCTGGGCTGGTGACGCTAAACCTACCATATTTTAGAAGGACATGTGCAGTTAAAAAAAAAACAACTATCATAGACTTTTAAGCAGTTTTAAAAGCTTCCACACCTCCAGATATTTTCAGAAAAATATGGGAAAAGTCAGCCATCAAAGATAATATTCCAAAACACACACAGATGATGGGTTTCTAACTGAAAAAGATAATTTACTAAAAGCAATTACTATAGCATGACTCCCAGCACCTAACTGGTCAAGAATCAAGCCAATTATACAGACAGCAAATTAATCTATTAATGCAAATCTTCAGTGTATGATAGATGCATTTGAAGCTTTTATCTGGGCATCCAATACAGAGGGAGCAGCAGCCAGTAGGAGCATTTGGAGAAGGCTTATTACCACCAATATAGAAACAGATTTTGAAGGCTTGTCTCAATTGGCCAAGTTTAGGTATTAATGAAATTGTTAACTAAGCACAATATGTAGCAGATAACATATTCTGAAAAGAAAACAAACAGTAAAAGAATTAGTAAATGTTTAACTTCAACAATTTATCACCGATTCCCAGGGAAGGGGGCAGGGATGAGAAATTGCAGAGGTAGAGGTAGATTTGAATTCTTCCCACAGCAAGCCCCAGGGCAATATCAGCAAAAGTTTTACCCTACTACTACACCACAGACTCAACAGTGGGGGCAACACATCAGTCCCTGCTTTAATTGTGGACATAGTGGACACTGGCATAATGAGTGCCCTTTCCCTCAGCAAGTAGATCCATCTTTCCAACCTAACATTCAGCCAAATGTCCAGGCACCACAGCAAGCAGAGAGACACCATTCCACTTGGAGTACTGCTTGGTAGCCAGCAGCATGGCAGGATCATTACGGCAGCCATGAACATGAGACACAGTCATTTCCTTTGGTACCAGTGGACCAAGCAGGTCACTTTTTTAATGTTACAGTGAGTAATTCTACTCTTCCCTTTCTAATTGATTCAGGAGTGACACAATCTATGATTTCCTTATCAAATGCAGAACTTCTCCCACTATCCACAACATCTGTCATGTTGTGTGTGTCTCTGGGGTACCTTTGGCTTATCTAGAGACAAAACCTATTCCTATTCAGATAGGTCCATTAAAAGAGTAACATGCTTTTATTTTTGGAATACTGACCCTTTAAATTTGTTAAGCAGAGCTTTAGTATATAAACTGTGATGCACTGTATTCTGTACCTCAGACAGAGTATATTTGGATATCCCAAATGAACCTTCACCTTTGGGCCTGTCTTCAGCTGATATTTATGCAGATGAAGATAAACTCTTCACAGCACTTACATCAGCACAGGTTTGTAATGCAGCTGATTTGGAAGAACTTGAAATCATTCCTCCACAGCTATGAACTACCCATGACAATGGGGTAAGACCCATAAAAGATGGTGATCCTGTAAAGGTTGTTTTAAAACCTTATGAGCACCTACCCATGGTTGTTCAGTGTCTCTTATCAATAAAGGCAGAAAAAAAGAAACTGAACCTGTCGTTACTGCATTACTTCAGCAAGGCATATTTGCCCCATCTGGAAGCCCATGTAATACACCTACTTTGCCAATTAAGAAACCAGACAAGAACTTATAAGTATATATAGAACAACCAAGTATAAGCAAGTAAAAACAATACCACAAATGAGAAGGACAGCAGACCACAGTAGAAAAAGCTTTAATCGATCTTAACGCCTTGGCTAATAAGCCTTCAAGAGATAAAACATTACATCCAGCATTATGCATATATAGAGCACAAATTAACACAAATTAAAATTCTAACTAGAGGAACACCCTCCAATTGCACTCTGTGTTTAACCCATTAGGTGACAATGTTTCAAATTTAAGTATACAGACAGTTTCTTTGTATAGAAGTCTGTTTTTGACTTCTATATCATCCTATCCTTGCACAACTTCAACTTCCAATATTGTAGCCCTTAAACACTTGTTATTTCCATCATGACATGACATATAATGTTGTGCTATAAGACTTTCCACTTTCCTATTTTTCCTGCATCCTTGTCCTAAATAACCTTTTAGTTTCAGCAATATAGAACAGGTTACAGGACCACTTTAATGCATTTAGTATTACAGCTAACACTTAATCTAGGAGTAAAAGCAATCCCATTTATCTTATCAGAATATGGTACCACAAAAGGGCAGATAGAACAACGTCTACATGGATTCATACCTATTCTTCTCACAGTAGTACATAAATTTTCCTTAGTGCATTCAAAACAACTGTGAACGAATATATCTTTAATACAACTACCTCTTTTTAAAGAAAGTGATGCATATATGGCAAAATATCCTTAAGTTTATGATCTTTTAACAAGCATTCCCAGTAATATTTCACTATACTAAATATATATTTTGCCTTTACATTAAATGTAGTAACAAAATATATCTGTCTTCTGTGCTTAATATTATTCTGCTGACTATCTCTTCTGTTATACTGCTGTGTTTTAAATGTATTTTCTTCCTGAGATTCAGTTTGTCTAATTAATTTTTCCAGGGCTCCCTCTAAAATCCTTTGTTCATATCCTTTGCTAAAAAATTGAGCGCAAATACATTTTAGATCTTCCCATAAAATTGACTCATTATTATTAAGTCTGAATAGTCTTAGGAATTCACTATAAGGGAAAAATTCAATTAAGTGTTTGGGGTGACAACTCTTCCCATTTAAAATATGGTTTACATCAGGAAATTTCCTTTACTTTGCCCTGTAATTATTTCTAATTCCATATACAGAAAAACAACCTTTCTCCCCACCTGCAGCCCATCAAACCCCAGGTTAAAGCCATTAAGTTTTAAGTCTTCATAAATTACCAAAGCTGAAGACTCTCCCCCTTCACACATTAAAATCAAGTCATCAATAAACCTGAAGTATTTAACAAGATACTTCTTATAGAATTCCATTCTGTGCAAATACTTCTGTTCAAAGAGACCCATAAATAAGTTGGCATACATGGGGGCAAAGGAAGCCCCCATTGCCATACCTTTTATTTGATGGAAAATTTCTCCATTAAATTCAAAAAAGTTATGTTTTAAACAAAATTGTAACAACTCAATCATATAACATGTCAATGGTTTATCTCCCAAGAAGTATTTAACTGATTCCAAACCTACCTGATGACTAACGTTGGTGTAAAAACTTTTCACATCTACTACCAACCAGTAATTATTCTCTTTCCATTTAATAGTTTTTATTTTTTTCAAAAAAATCAAATGAGTCTCTCACATATGAATCCAGTTTAACAACAGACTGTAACAAAAAGTTATGTAATAAAATACCAAGTTCAGGGGAAAAATAATTTGTAGCAGCCAGTATAGGTCATCCTGGTGGAGAAACAGCATTTTTATGTACTTTGGGGTGACAATAGAACCTAGCAAAAATACTCCCATTAGACTTAAACTTTTTTTCAACATCTTGTAATGAAAAATAACCTAACCTATACCCTTTCAGCAATAACTCGCTATAGTCTACCAACGCTCTATTATAATTTGAAAAGGTAACTTTCTTGTAGATTTCACTGTCATTTAGATTATCATCATACATTTTTTTATATTGTAAATAATGCGTGATAACAATTTGATTCCCCTTATCAGCAGGTTTAATAATTAAATCCCGTCTTTGACTTAATTTTCACAATGCTTGCCATTCATTTTTAGACAGGTTATATAAACCATATTATTCTTATATTTTACAAATTCCCTATACATTTTATCTATTTCAAAATTGACCATAGCAGAAAATTGTTTAATAGTATCATTAGTAAAGGGGGGGGGGGTATAAAATTGCTCCTACTCACTTTATTTGCTGTATCAATCAGGCAATATGCATTAACATCATTATCAAAAGAAGAATCACATGAAACAAAAATGTAACCTTCATCATCTGTATCAAATGTGCTATTAAACACTTCTGATGTTTCATTCACATAAGCATATTGTTTAGAATAAAAATCTAACAATTGTAACTTTCTTACAAAACAAAACATTTCACTCTTCAGAACATGTTTTCTTAAAAAAACAGTTGGAATGAATTTCAAACCGTAGTTTAAAACAGGTCCATTAAAAGAATAACATGCTTTTATTTTTGGAATACTGACCCTTTAAATTTAAGTAAAGCTTTAGTATATAAATTGTGATGTACTGTATTCTGTACTTCAGACAGAGTATATTTAGATATCCCAAATGATCCTTCACCTTTGGGCCTGTATTCAGCTATTTGTGCAGATGAAAATACACTCTTCACAGCACTTACATCAGAACAGGATTGTAATACAGCTGATTTGGAAGGACTTGAAATCATTCCTCCACAGCTGTGAACTACCCATAACAATCAGGTAAGACCCATAAAAGATGCTGATCCTGTAAAGGTTGTTTTAAAGCCTTATGGCATCTACCCATGGTTGTTCAGTGTCCCTTATCAATGAAGGCAAAAAAAAAGAAACTGAACCTGTCATTTCTGCATTACTTCAGCAAGGCATAATTGCCCAATCTGGAAGCCCATGTAATACACCTATTTGCCAGTTAAGAAACCAGACAAGAACTTATGAGTAGTCAGTGCCATAGTAGTGTTGATTTTTCCTGTAGTACCTAACCCCCTTATGATACTATGTTCTATTCCACCAACTACCACCTTTTCAGTGACAGATATTTCCTGTGCTTTCTTCTTTATTCCTATACACCCACATAGTCAGTATTTGTTTACCTTTACATACAAAGACAACAATACACATGGACAAGATTACCCGAAGGATATGTAGAATCACCTTATACTCTTTACTCCAGAGAAATGAAGAAACAACTAGATAAAATTAATTTTCTGTGTTCGTCTACCTTAACACAATATGTAAATGCTCTGTCTCTAGCTTCTTATAATTACTCCAGCTGTAGACAAGACAATATTTTTCACTTAACAAAAAAAGCAGAATTAGGAATTAAGATCAAGAAAGCAAAACAATGGTTGTAGAAGCCGTAAGTCCAACATTTAAGGCATCTTATTTCAGATGGCTCCCAGCAAAATTAACCTTCTTGCATTACTGCCATACAAACTGCATCATGCCATACACTATATTAAAATAGATACGTCCTTTTAGGACTGACAGATTATTGCTGACAATGGATTCCTAATTATGCAGAAATAGTGAAACCATTGTTACAATTACTAAAGAGCAACACTCATGGCCATGAGCCTTTACCCTGCAGGAACATCATGAACAAGCCTTTGTTCAGCTAAAAACTTTATTTTCTCACTGTCATGCTCTTGGACTACTTGATTACTCAAAAACAAATCTTTTTTGTTGTGAAAGAAATAAAGTGACATTAGGATTATTAGCACATTACAGGAATGATGGTTTTAGATTTGTTGCTTATTTCAGTACAAATCTTGATCCTGTAGCAGCAACCTTCCTGTACTGTCTTAGGATAGTGGCCACAGGGGTGCACATAGTGAAAATGTTGGCTGCACTAACTCTCAGACGCAAGACTCTTGTGGTTTCTCTGCATGCTGTTGAAGCATTATTACTAAGAACAAAACATGTCAAGCTGAACACCTCTTTGGCCCTCTTCAAAAAGAACCTTGACGATTGGATGGGAGATAGGAAATTCACCCCGGGGATCACATCAGTTGCCCTGCTAGACAGGGGACCAGGGAAGTAAATAGTCTGGGAAGAAATAGCCAGGGAATTGTTATGGCTATGCTTGTATAGCCCCTAGGGCCAATAGCCTAGTACCAACCTATGAATCTGTACACACATGCACACACACGTGTGTGTGTGTGTGTGTGTGTGTGTGTGTGTGTGTGTGTGTGTGTGTGTGTGTGTGTGTGTGTGTGTGTGCTTAATTGTTTTATTAACTGTGGTCAGAGTGACAAGAAAAGCATTCACATGGAAGTGTGTTCAACCACAGCCTTATAACACTTTGCTCAACAAGTAAACCCTTGGTTGTGTTTAACATTAATGCTACAAGTTCAAAAGCCTTCTTATGTATGTTTTTTTCCCTTTTGCTGACACTGTTATGTTGCTTTCAGTTAAGCTATTTTGTTAGTACTGAGGTGTGATAACAGGCAGAGGAGCATGAACTTGTATTTATTTTTGAAAAAAATGTACACTATATATGGAGTGCAATTCTATTAGATGATGCCATGGGCCCACTGTAATTTAGCTGTGTAACTAAAGTAAGCTGACATATATTTTCATTTCATTATCCACTCACAGATATTTTCCTTATGATCTGCACATAAAATATGGGAAAATAAGTTGTGCTGCAATATGTCTATATATTTACATATACATATATACATACACACACACACACACACACACACACACACACACACACACACACATATATATATATATATATATATATATATATATATATATTTATATACACACACACACACACACACACACACACACACATATACAGTATTATTTTTTACACAAAAGTATACATATATATTTAATTGCTCTCAGCATTGCATCAACCCCCTTTTTCCCATTTTGGACAAGGGGACATGGCATCATATCAACAGTGACCATCACTTAGTACCAATGTTGACACCACATACATGCAATATATCTGTTTCTGCATTATATCAACAGTGATCAGAATGAAAAGACAGAAGCACACACATAAGTTTGTGTAACTAAATTCATACAGTGCTTATTGATAGATACATGTGCACACACACACACACACACACACACAAACACAGATTATTGATAGATAACACACACGTGCAAACATTCATAAAATACTTTTTAGAACAGAAATACATATGACATTTTAAGTAAATACCAATAAAACAATGCACACTACATACACACATGTGTTTGTATGTATGTTTGCATAGAAGTGTGCAGTGTGCATTTAGGTACATCAATGATGCTGTAGACATGCATGTTACTGTATATGTTTGACAATTTTATATGATTATATAATGCTTGTAAACGTCAAGATATTGTATGACAACTGCTTAAGAGATATAACAGGTATCAGTTTTGACTTTAGTGAAGAATACTGCAGCGTGGGAGGGTTCATATCTGGGCTTCACCAGTTAGAATGCAGCAATATGTGTGATAAGTAATTGAGTACTGATGCATATTTACAAATTAAATATGATCGGTGTTAATGAAGATAGTGATATTAATTAGGATGAATACTGTATGGCACCTCTTGTGTTATTATAATATCAATGACAAAGTACATGTAGTATTTATGACTTGTACTAATAGGAGACATTAATGGCAGGAATTTAAGTGCATGTCATTCTAGTTTTGATGACAACTGAATGCAAATGCAAGTTAGGGAAAGGGTGGGCTATTCACATAAAAGGTGTGTGACCAATTTTGTAATGGATTAAGTATATTACATTTCTTACCACTGATCTCACTTTTATTTGTATGTGTTAACCACTGTTTTTGCCTTGTCCCTTAATAGCTGAGAAAGATACTGCCAGGAAAATTAATGTACATATTAAAAGCAGATGAAAAATTGAATGCCAAGATCTTAAAATCCTGCTGATTTATACTGCCATTATCCCACAGTAATTGTTAATTAATACACATGTCCTACCATCATGCAACACTTCTGGTTAAACTGTTTACTTTCTGTATTTTATGTTCAATGTTAATTCAACCACAGTGCCACTTATATATTTTATTGGGTCTATATTAAAAGCATGAAAGCCCTAGTCACTGAATACATAAACACCGACACATATTCCGCAAACCACAAATACACCAAATGCCCTATTCTGTGAAATTCAAAAACCTGAACTGTCATAGTTGTCCCATCCCACCACCCGCTACATACTACTTACCCAAACAAACTAAATAAACCACATACATACATACACTAACTAAAACCCTACTTCTAACCCTAAACTAAACCCTACTTCTAACCCTACACTAAATCTTGCATATACCAACATGTATGCACTTACCTTAACCTGCACCCTAACCCTAAGGTCTGTAACTATCGCACACTTACTTTAAGAAGCTATACCTAAACAAACTAAATAATCCACACACATACACTTAACAAAACCCTACTTCTAACCCTACACTAAATCTCACATACATTACCACCTATGCACTTACCTTAACCCACACCCTAACACTAAGATTCATAACTATCGCACACTTACCTTACATAGCTATACCGCAGAAGGGCCAACCATGATGATTAGATGTTTTGGATTTTGTGCTTCAGGACAATCAATGTTTTCACAGTTCGATGAAGACGTGTCGGCGTTTACGTATTCAGGTAAGTACACCTTTGAGCTTCTAATATAGACCCATTTATTTAGTAGAAATGCTAATCGCACTGGTCTTGTATTGTTGCAAATATGTACATGCATTTCTCGTGCCCATCACCTAAAGGATGACTATATTTCATTTAGTACTATATAAAAATTTCAAGATTTGGGCATTTTTCAAATTTGCAGGTATATTTTGGTATCTGTTAGCTGTTTGATGTTAGATAAAGGTGAACAATGTCATAATGTTTATTTATGTATACAATTACTGCAGTGGTAGTGTACAATACAGTAATATACACTATGTATTCGATTTGCCAGATGCATGAATGAAAAATTCTGTGCAGGAACAATGCAGCCGTTCCTGCATGAAGTATAGCCGCCGAGCGATCTACGAATGTGCTGTTTTGACGTGCAAGAGTAGCCTATACTGTTCCTGCACAGAAAGCCATGCAGTATGCTAATCAGCTCATTTGGTGGTGAAAAACATGCAAATGAGCTGATTTAGCGATCCAGGAAGTAGGCAGGTCTCCGAATACATTTCTGCAAAAAAGAAAACAGAGCCATGACAGCTCCAATAAAAGCATGTATTAAAGTAGTTGGCCATGCCAACGGCCAAGTATATGGCCATTGGCATGGGCATGTGTATAATTTATATAAAATAAATGTTAATTTTTTTTTTCTGCACAATCTCAGCCGTTTAAGCATATGGTAGTGCTGTGCAAATGGGATGGTGGGGAAAATAAAAAAAAAAAAGAGAGAAAAGTCCATTCTTAGTGAAAGATGCATTTTGGCATTATAGTCAATAGCAAGTAGAATCAAAATAATGGCAGTGAACAGTGGTTGCTAAAGGGGAAGGCTCTTGTGTAGTAGTGCAGTAACTATGGAGTAAGGCAGTGGGGTATGTTAATGAGTGGACTTATACTGAATTACAACCTAACCATGTAGGTGCTTTAACACCACCGTGTAGACTGGAGGAGCAACTAACATGAAAAAGAGGTGTGTCATGCTTGCTGTAAGCACATTGGAGCTCCATTGGCTGGGTTTGTGCTTAGCTAAGCACAGCTAAGTGGGAGGGGGTGTATGAGGCTGTATAGTCTTATTCCATGAATGGAGGAGTGTGTTTGCAGCCAGGAGAGGGACATTTCTTGCTGTTTAGACTAACTAAATGAGTCTGGGTGGTGCGGCAGGGCTTAAACAGGAAGGATATAGGAAAAGAAAAAGGAAATAGCAGAACAAGGGAAATGCAGTACAAATCAGCAATATGGGATTCTGAAACACACAATGGGTCATTGAAAGCAATCAATAATACAGCTGGCAGGTGGCTACATAGCTGAAAATGGGAGGAGATGTAAGTAAAAAATAATTAAAACAGGGCAACAGCTGAATAAAGGCAATCATGCACAAATTACCAGTAATGCCTCTAACTCTCACAGTGACCATATCAAAGCCATGAGTAATATAGGTGGCAGCTGGAATGTATCATAGTCAGCCAATCATACAGGCAGCATCTACAGTACAACATTATAAAGTACGGAAACACCTTACAGTCTGTTTTTTCCCTCAAACTCTGCACCATTGGTGTATGCATGCGGGGGAATTTTAACTGGATAAATGTTAGGGGCTGCCATTGCTTTGATCCATCAGTATATGCTAGAGGCTGAGGGTAGAGAGGAAGATAATGCTGACAACTGCCACAGACCAAGGAGGAGAAGAAGAGTGTTCAGACCCAGGCAACCTACCAGGGCATACATGATCTGGAGATAGTAGAGAGCTACAGGGTGGACAGAGACATACTTCAGCAAATCACTGAACTATGTCAGCCTCAACTCAAAGCTAGAACCAACAAAGGAGAACCTATTCCAGTGGATACCAAGGTATATGTAGCCTTAAGAATTCTAGCTACAGGAACTCTATGAAGACCTACTCGGGACGTGATGAGGGTCTCACAGGTATCTGCATCCAGGGTACTCCACCAGTTCCTGGATGCCATGCTACCACATGCCGGTGAGCGCATTTACTTCCCCAACACCCGTGAGAAAAGGGCCAGCAATATGCGTCTCTTCCACCATATACCATAGACTGCATGCACATCCACATCAAAGCACCACCCGGTAAACAGGGTAGAGTCTACATAAACCGCAAGGGCTTCCGCTCCATCAACTGCCAGGTCATGTGCAATTCCCAGGGCATTATCATGAATGTGTGTGCTGGCAGCCCTGGAAGCTATCATGACTCCCACATCTGGCATTCATCACAGCTGTACCAGGCATTTGCCAGTGGGGGTATACCATATGGCCATCTGGTGGGGAATGTTGGCTATGCAATGGAGCTGTGAATGATGACACCCATCAGAAATGCACACACACCCATACAAGAATTCCATAATGAGGCACAATCACAAACCAGGATTATTATAGAGGGTGTGTTTGGGATGCTCAAATTATGGTTCTGCTACCTTGACATATCTGGTGGAGACTTGCAGTACTCTCCAGCCACATGTGCACACATGTTCATAGTATGTGCCATGCTACACAATATGATCCTGAGGAAACAGCTGCAGCAGGAACAGCATGGGGAAGGACCACACAGCCCACCACCATTGCCAAGGTCCCCACAGGCACAGAGGGACTCACAGGAGGAGGCCCCTGAGCCTGCTCCCTTAGGCAGATGGAGGCATGCCTAGTATTCTCAGGCCTTGGCAAAGAGGCAATGTATAGCATGCACACTGACACTGTAGGGACCCCAGGAACTGACTCCTCTCTCTGACTCACACACACAGTAAAATGGATAAAACACACACATCACATTAACTGTAACTTATCATGTATAGGCAGTGTACTATGTGCATCCAACATAGGCAGCCCTCAAGCACCGTCCTCATAACTGCTGCAAGCAGAAGGTAAGTCAGTCTTCTTAACAATAAATGAATGGAATAGTATGTTCTGCTAGCATATCTATGGTAATGCTGCATGCATGCAAGGGAATGGAGTGGCCTACTGGGATAGCAGCACACAACTGACAGGGCCACCAGGAAATGTCTGGCCAAAACTGGCCTCCACACACTATTCAGTAGTACCCAAGGTGGCAAATCCAACTGCAGTATAGGTGTGGGGACAACTAAGTGTGGGGTCATAGGTCACAGCAATGGATGTCAGGGTTGGGGTCCCATAACCACCCCTCACACCCACACAGCAAATTAGCTGTAGAAAACCACAGAGGAATGGCCAGCATGTTCTCCTGGCAGTCATCTTGTACTGCCCTAGGTAAAGTACAGTGCTGCCTTTGACAGGGCCACGTGCAGATAACTGCAGATGCAACTGTTATGCATGTCAGTGACACCAACTGCTCTGCCACTGACATATCCGGAAGTCATAGTGCTATGTGGAATATGCTACACATGCTACTGACATCTTGGATGTGTAGCAGAGGTGCCAAGGCTTTTGTGAATATAAGTGCTGTGCGGTAATGTTGCCAGTGGTCATTCTCAGTAATACTTTTTCTTGTTTGCTTTTACAAATAATGGACATGCCTGCACATTTGAATGCACTCAGTACCCACACCCATAAATGCCAACCTCTGACAGCAAGATGTTTGGATAAGGGCAGAAAGAAAACTGGAACAATGGCACAATAATAGGTGTGTGTTGTAAATATCGCCCTTACTTACTAAGAAAGTTGGTGGAGTGAGGGGTTTGCACCAGTGGGAATTGTTTGAAGGTTATGTATTCAGAAACAGTAATGTCTGTAGTATTTTGTATCATCACACTTCAATTATATGTAACTAACTTGCCATAAAAACACAAGTTTATGTAGAAAGGATGAAACCTGTAGCCAAACATCTGAACAACCTGCCAAGAAATTGGGAGGGTGGCATAATGGTTAAAGTGTTTGTCTTACAAACACAAGGTGCAAGGTTTTAGTCTCACAAAGGATAATTGGCTAGGCTTAAAAATGTCTCATAAGGGCAGTTAGCCTAGTACTAATCAATGAACCTATATACAAAGAAATGTACAGGTTAAAGGGATGCACACATAAGGATATGACATCTTAGGTTAGAAAGATACTACACAAGCAGGAGATCCCCAGCCAGTATATTACCAGGCTGCTGGACTGTTCACACAGCTGCATGCCATTACTACACTGGCTGTAGCCGCACCTCACAAATGGCCTTGTTGGGCAAGAATTTACATAGCTGCCCTCATAATATTGGTCCATGCATCATACAACTACTATTCCTCTGAATAAGCACTGTGATGATCTGAGGATGTCTGGCACTAGGTAATGACACAATACATTGCAGTTTCAGACTACAGCTATGTCAGAAAATGTCTGCTAAACCATACAAGTACCCTGAGGAAAGTCCTGTGTACACCTGAGAGGTATGGCTGTAGCACACAAAACCCTAGACTGGAGTACACCTATCTCTGGAATGGAGTCCCACCCTAACTATAGAAGGTCACACTGGGCATGCTCCTACACTTAGAGAATCACAGGACATGTTGGAACCCACATTGGAATATATGACTGTATTGTGTATATGTGTCTGTGCATACAAATAGCTATGTACACCTCAACTGTCCCCACATACACACATCAGACAGGATTACCCTCAGCTAGCTATAGGTGGCCCATATGTGATATATCTGCATCTGTTGCCAGTGATACAAACAGAGACACAGGGGGGCACAGACAGTGCCTCACACACACAGATACCCTGAATGGCATACAGTGATGTCCTGCTGTGGACAGTGGCATACTAGTTGTAAACAGTCACATGTGCAAGCATAAAAGATGAGCCCCATCATGTAACAGTACTGAAGTTGAGTTTATAATATCACATCACCTGTGTGTGTGTGTGTGTGTGTGTGTGTGTGTGTGTGTGTGTGTGTGTGTGTGTGTGTGTGTGTGTGTGTGTGTGTGTGTGAGACAGTTGTGTATGTGAGAGTGAGGATGTGGATGTTTGTAGGTGAAACAGTTTTAGGTCATTCCCACCTACAACACTTCCCAGTGCCCCACTTTATCAGTCCTGCTGATGTCATTTCCCTTATTAGCACCTTTTAGCCAGCTGTCAGCTCAGTAAGCTCTGTAACATGTGTGATAACCGCATAACAGAATAGTACAAAACACAAGCTTGACAGGGGTTCTAATCTCAGATCTGGCAAATGAGTTTGTGTGTATTTTGGTAAGAAGAAGTATTTTGATAAGTCCCGCACCCACGGCCCTACTTTATCAGTCCTGCTGATGTCATTCCCCTTGTCAGCACCTTTGGCCAGTTGTCAGCCCAGTAAGCTCCATAGTGTGTGTGATAACTGTGTAACACAATTGTTCAAATCACTGGCTAGACAGGGGTTCTAATCTCACATCTGGCAAATGAGTGTGTGTGTGTGTGTGTGTGTGTGTGTGTGTGTTGGTAAGAAGAAGTATGTTGATACGTTTCCCACCCACTGGCATACTTTATCAGTCCTGCTGATGTAATTCAACTTATCAGCACCCGTGGGCAGTTGTTAGCCCAGTAAGCTCTGTAACACATGTGATAACTGCATAACACAATAGAACAAATAACTAGGTAGGCAGGGGTTCTAATCTCACATCTGGCAAATGTGGGTGTATAAGTGTGTGTGTAAGTATGTATATTTGTAGGAAGAAGTATTTTGATAAGTTACCCATCCATTGGCCTACTGTATCAGTCACAATGATGTCACTCCCCTTATAGGTTCATAGGTGTGCACTAGACTAATGGCCCTGGAGCTGATACAAGCCTAGCTCATACAAGTGCCCTGCCATTGTGCCACCCAACATTAGTTCCCAGTGACCCCATCAAGCTTACCCACTGGAGTGATCTCTGGGGTGAACATTCTATTACCCATCCACTCATCAAGATATCTCTGGAAGAGGATCATCTAGGTGCTTTGCTTGACATGTATGGGAAGTCTATTCCAGGGCATGTGCAGTCTCTGGGTGAAGAACTTGTCCTTCCATCATGTTGTGTTGATTGTGGCAATGAGGTTAATGTCCCTGCAGTGTGTGGTGCAGAGAGATTGGGATGTCTTTAGATGCAGCATTTGTAAAAGAGCTGGGTCAGATATGGTTTGCAGGTCAAGCAGAGATTGCCTCTAAGTAAGTGATATGAAACTGAGAATAGCTGTAGTCTCTTGAGTTTGTCTTTATAGGAGATGTGTTTAATGCCTAGGATCCTCATTGTGAAGTACTTCTGTGGTCTCCCAGCTGTTGCACGTGTCTAGTGAGGTACATGCCAAATGAGCCATTATACTTGATGATTGGTGTAATGAGGGAAGAGTACACAGAGATGATGGCCTCCTTATTCCTGGATGCAAAACCCTTGGTAATGAGATGTGCCGCATAGAAGAATTTCCTGATCACAGTGGCAATGTGGTGGTTAAAGGAGAGGTTGTTGTCAACCTGTGTCCCCAGATCTCTTATAATACCTACAGTGCTCAGTGGGATGCCATCAATGTGGTACTTAGTGGGAATTGAGATTTTACCAAAGGGACTGATGATGCATTTTGTGGTGTTAAGCATAAGGCCATGGTTTCCACACCAGTCAGTGGTCTCAGTGAGGTCTTTATGTAGGATGTCTGCATCACTTGTGGAGTTAATGATGGCTCCCAGCTGTCTGTGAACCTGGTCAGCCAGAGTTCCTTTGTGTTGTTCTGGACTCCTGAGAAGTACATGCTGAACAAGAGAGTACCCAGGACTGATCACTGTGGAACTCTACTCATGACTGGCTGTCAGTCTGACTTGAAGCTCATTACTTTCACACTGTGTGTTCTATCTGTGAGCAAATTTGCAACCCCCCTAGTGATATAGGGGTTGATGTCTAGTTTGGTGGGTTCATCCATAATTCCCGACTGAGGAATGGTATCAAGAGCCTTGGCCAGATTGATGTAGGCTGTATGCAGTGCCTTACTGTCATACACAGCCCTGGTGACTGACTCAAAGAAGTCAACCAGGTTGAGCAGGCATGATCTACCTTTCACAAAGCCAAACTGTGTTGGGTCCAGAGTTAGGAGATTACCTATATGTGTTTCAACCAGGTCACTGATGATGTGCTCCATAGCTTAACATATCAGACTCATCAGGCTAATGGACTGATAATTCACAGGGTCTGTAGTTGCCACACCTTTATGGAGAGGGATGACTGTAGCAGTACGTCATTTGGGAGAGACAAAGCCTGAAGTGAGGCTGTGACTGAACAGACCACACAGATGTGGTGCCACGTATCTTTGTGGTTCATGTAGAACACAGCCAAGGGTAATATGGGGTCCCATGGAAGCTGTATCCTTGCCTGTGGATAATGCAGGTGTAACCTGGGTGGCAGTAATCCTGGGTGCCTTGCATTTGTTTGGCATTCTGATTGTTCCCCTGAGGGGGGGGGGGTAAAGCTGGCACTGAATGTGTTGGCAAGAATGTTGGCAATATATGTTGGTTCAGTATAGGAGGTAGCATTGTGCAGTAGCTCAGAGAACTTCTCTGTATTGATGTGGAGGTTCTTGATATCGGTAAGAAAGGATTTGTGATTGTTGTCAGTGTCTGTTGCAATTCTGTCATCATAGGTGGCTTTAGATGATTTCATGAGGGATCTCAAGTTATTATTGAGGCTAATAAGGGAGTTTTACAATTCTTGGGACTCCACCTTTTTCTGCAACAGTTTCTTCCTTCTGTTGTACAGGTTATTAATGGCAGGGGACCACCAGATTGACCTCCAGTGTTTGGAGGAGAGTGTCATGATTCTGTTTGGTATGGCTAGTTCCATGCATTGATGCACATGTTTGTGCATGATTTGGCAGTCATGCGGGTATTTTCCATTGGCATGGGTGCTGTGAAGTTAGTCACCTCTGTTCTTATGAGTCCAAAGTCAGCTTTGGAGAAGTCTTTCAAGGTGGATATCTTTGTTGAGATGTGGGTGAGATGTGGATTTCCATGATGATTACTCTATGTTGGATCTGACCAGGTAGTGATTGACCACTATTGTCAAGCAATGATCCCATATGTTAGTAATCAACACAGGTCAAGGATGTCACTTCCTCTACTGGGTGTCAGAATGAGCTGGTCCAGGGCATTGAAACTGATGAATACTGATGAATTCCAGTAAACATTGGGCCAGTGCATTGGTGCTTGAGTATCTTACCCAGTTGATGGAGGGGTAGTTGAACTCTCCTAGTATGAAAGTGTTGGGTCAGACCTTGATAGTTTTCAGGGTGTTGAGGAATGTGGATTGAGAGTCTAGGGACATGGATGTGGACCTATAGTAGGCTATGACCTGGATTGCACTATTACCCAATGTCAGTTGTACGTGAAGTATCTCAGATGCATTATGCTGGGATTACTACTCTGGATGTGTGCATGTCTGTTATTAATATGGAGACACCACCACCTTTGCACCTGTGGTCCATGTTTTGGGGATGACAGGTTGGAATGAGTTATAGGCTGGTAGTGCAGGGGTGCTGTTTGCTGCCGTAAGCTAGGTCTCTGTTACAGCACAAATATCAATGTTCTCCATTTTGAGGAGTGCTTTGAGTGGTTGCATTTTGAGATGTAGATGTTTAATGCTGAGCAGCATGACCCTCAAAGTGCATATATTTATAGCTGTTATGGTGGTAATTTGATGTGGAGCACTGCCTAAAAAGGCACTATAGGGGTGGCAAGACACTTAGTCAGTACCTGGAAACCCAGGGGTGACAGATGCAGGCCATCTCTGTCAAGCTATTGCAGTATGTTAATCATATCATCCCAAGCAGACAGATACTGGATCCCATGAAAGTGACAGCAGACACGTAAGCCAATTGTTGAAGTCAATCATTTGTTCTTTGTACTGCGGTATCATTTTGGGTGACAGTAGTATACTGCTCAGGGCTACTGTCATATCTGCTTGGCCCACATAATCTAAGAGATCCACCATGTCTTTTTTCACATAGTCCATGGAGATGCATCTCAGGTCATTCACACACACATGGACAATGACAGAGCGATACCTGTAGTTATTGTGGAGTGACCTGACTGGGTGTGCTATGTGTTGGATTCTGGCACCGGATAAACAGCTGACTGCTACCTCTTCCATGTTCAACCTAGTGACTGAGACATCTGTGTGCCTCACTATTGATTCACCTGTGATTACTGTATCAGGCAAGGTGGTTGGCCATTGGGGCTTAGTTTGAGGGGCACACTGTGTAGGTGAGATATGTGTCCTGTGACTTGTGCTGTGTTGTGATGGTTGAGTGAGTGTCTGTCTTGGTGGGCTCTGCTGTTAGGGCAAATATCTATTGAATGCCTTTGTGAAGGTGGGTGTGTGGTTATTGTTTGTATGCCAGAGCTGTGATAGTGGGCCTTCTGGAGGGGTGTGTTCCATGTGGTGTGTTGCAGGTTTTGACCCTTCTCCTCTTGACCAGCTAGTCCAGTTTTCCCTAGAGAGTGCATATCTTCCAATTCGGTGGTATAGGTGTATCTCTCACAAGTCTGAGTGTTGGGAGTTTAGAGGAGAGGGTTGTCTGTGTACATGAAGCAGTTGCAACAGTGCCTCAGAATGCCCAAGTGCACCAAGTTAATGGCCAAAAGCACAAAGTAATGCACTTTAATCATGTCAGGACGGGTGGTCATAATTACTAAGTACTGGAGCTAATTCTGTGAGGAACAACTACTACTAATGGCTGTCACGTGTGCTAGAATAATTGATAATGTCAAGAAATGTTATGCCCTTTGGAAAAAAAACATGTACCTGTGAATTACCACATAGGTGGTAGTACACTAAACACTGAAGGTGTGATAAGAGACTTAGGGACACAGATGGACAGTGGTCTCACCTTCAATAACAACATCTCCACAACAGTCAGAAAATCCTTCTATGTGACATACCTCATCACTAAGGGCTTTTCATCCAGAAAAAAGGAGGTCATTGTCCCACTGTACTCATCCCTCGTTAGACCCATTATAGAATACAACGCCCCATTCTGTATGTACCTCTCAAGACATCTGCAGCAACTGGAGAGGCTGCAGAAATACCTCACTAAAAGAATCACAGGCCTAAAGCAGATGCCTTATGCTGACCGTCTTAAAAAACTCCAGCTATACTCTGTCGCATATCATCTACTCCGAGGCGATCTCTGCTTAACGTACAAGACCATGTCAAACCCAGAGCTGCTGGACATGCTGCACTTAAAGAAATCCCAATCCCACAGAGCCACACACTCCAGGGATCTAAACTTTGTCATCACAATAAACAAAACATGCTGGAGGGATAGGTTCCTTACCCAGAGACTCCCTGGACTCTGGAATAGACTGCCCATACATGTCAAGCAGAGTGCCTCTTTGGCCCTCTTCAAAAGGAACCTTGATGATTTGATGGTAGAAAGGAAATTCACCTTGGGGATCACGTCAGTCACCCTGCTAGACAGGGGTCCAGGGAAGTAAATAGTGTGGGAAGAAATACCCAGGGAATTGCTATGGCTAGGCTTGTATAGGCCGTAGGGCTGATAGCCTAGTACTGACCTATGAACCTATAAAAAAACCTGTTGAAGTGCAAAGCTATTAGGCTATTCGAAGTGCAGGAGAGAAAGAACTGGCAAGCTCTAAGGGGTAAACAGAAGGCAGACTTTCTGGCACCTGTAACAGTTTACCTCAACTGTGCAATTATCAGAACCTTTGACCAATTGTCAGCCCAGAAAACTCTGTAGCATGTGGGATAACTGTGTAATACTGTAGTACAAATAACTAGATATGTAATACTATAGTACAAATAACTAGATAGGCAGGGATTCTAATCTCAACACTGGCAAGTGTGTGTGTGTGTGTGTGTGTGTGTGTGTGTGTGTGTGTGTGTGTGTGTGTGTGTGTGTGTGTGTGTGTGTGTGTGTGTGTGTGCACCATCTTGTAAACTTCCCATCACCCTACTTTACTAGACCTGCTGATGTCATTCACCTTAGAAGTACCTTGGGACTGAGTGAACTTATGTAAGATCCATAGTACATCTGATAACTGTGTAACACTATAGTAGAAATAACTATACAGGTAGGGTTCTAGTCTCACTATGGGCAAGTGTGTGTGTTTGTGTGAAAATCATATACTGTGTGTTATATTATTTTGAGTTGTGTACCACCCTGTAAACCCCCCATCACCCTACTTTACTAGGCCTGCCAATGTCATTCACCTTAGAAGTACCTTAGGAGTTGCTGAAATTATGCAAGCTCCATGTCTGATAACTGCATAACACTATAGTAAAAATAACTGAATAGGTAGGGGTTCTAATCACACTACTGGCAGCTGTTTGTGTGAGAATCATATAGTGTGTGTGTGTTATGTCATTTTGAGTTGTGTACCACCCTGTAAACTCCCATCACCTTACTTTACAAGGCCTGCTGATGTCACTCACCTTAAAAGTACCTTGGGACTAAGTGAAGTTATGTAAGCTCTGTGGAGCGTCTGATAACTGTGTAACACTATAGTCAAAATAACTAGCTAGATAGGGCTTCTAATCTCACTGCTGGCACCTATGTGTGTGTCTTTGTGTGAAGATCATATCCTGTTCGGCTGATACCATTTTGATTTGTGCACTATCCATGCTTGTTTACCACCTCCCAATGACATTACTTTATACAGCATGGTAATGGCATCTGCCTCACATGCAGCATGTTAAACCATTGTGCACACCATACCAGTCTTCTGTACAGATGTCTATGATCCAAATGTTTGCAACCTATATGTGGTCTGTGTCCCTTAAGAATGCCCATGTATGTGATATTGTTGCTAAATTGGCCAAAGTGAGTGTAGTGACACACATGCCAGCATCAGGCATCATACCTGACTGAAACATCATGCTGATACAACATCTGCTACACTCTCACTTGTCCAGGCTATTAAGGAGCAATACATGACTCTACATCCTATTTCTGGTGGGTTATCTCACCATCCATGAAGGCATTCAGAACATTATGTGTTGTAAGGGGTAGTGTGTTATGTCCCATGCATATAATCTATGTTGGGCATGTCATGTGTATGTAGTAGTACAGTACAACAAGATGGAAATGTAGGTTTACTAATCTGTCTATTGTCAACTGTGTTTATGTCACTGCTTGCACATCCCCTGTGTCAGTCCTTATTGTGTGTATGGAAAGACACTTGGGAATTTTTTTTTTTTCATTAATGTTAAATCACCAGAATGCATGATATGTTTGTTAAAGCATTACAGCTTTTCACAGCTAGGATGGTGCAGTGGTATTTTACTGTGATTGTAGAGGACAGCATCCTGGGTTTGAGACTTGGCAGGGCTTACTATTTTGATGCTGGGCAGAACAAGGTCAGATGGATACAGAGTACTGAAGGCACGTTTAAGCATATTATACTTACATATTTTTATTATACAATAATATTTATATACACATTATAATTTTACATTTACCTTCCATGAGTCTCCCTATGTGCTTTCATTAACTTATATTCTTGTATCAGTATATTGTATGGGGCACTTGTATTTATATGTAGGTTTCACATCATTTCTACACTGACATCTCACTTTTGGAACTGCTACACTACACTGCTTGACAAAATAAGGTGGCTACATAATTTAAGTTTGCTAAAATAATTTTAACACTACTTTCACATTGGAAAATAAATTGCATGTCTTGGAACTTGAACCGTAAATGCCTGCATGTAAAGCCACAACTCTAACCACTACACTACCTCAGCTTGAACATTTTACCTGTCTATTTGCATTTAGTTCCTATGGGATGTTTAAGCTATGCTAAGCGGACGGCCATAACGTGCACAACCACTTAGCTACACGTAAACATTCTTTAGGCTACTGGAAAAGCAGTTTAGATATCATTAAGATATTAGGTTACAAGGGTGTGTATTGTGGTGTTATGACAACTACTTTAATTGCAATCATGAAATACTGCCATTGATTTGGCTTTCAGGCTTCTGTCCTTTAGGGACTCCTGTTAATACATACCCTGTTATCTATCAACTTTTAAGTGTGTCAGAGCAATATTTAAAATATGTCCCTATTTGTTCGCCCATCATTTTAGGCTTTGTCCAGATTTTTTGCTGTAAGAGGTTGAGAGGTATGATGACTAATATGTGAGTTTCAGACTTCATATCCTTCAGAAAAATGCATTTTATTCTAGCCACTTTCTAAGTGTTTATCAGAGCAATATTTAAAATTTGTCCCTATTTGGGAGCATTTGTCCCTCAATTATTTTTGGCTTTGTCCAGATTTCCTTTGCTGAGAGGTTGAGAGGCATGAGTGCTGTACAGCACTTTAGAAATGCAGGGGGTGTGTCACAGAACCTGTAACACACCCTCTGCATTGCTTTCTTATTGCCATTTTGATTTCAGTGTCCGCGGACACTGAAATGATCATTTTTTTTTCATTTCAGTGTCTGCAGACACTGAAATACTGGCATAATATTAAGGCAAAGCTCTAATACTGTGCTATTTCAGCTTAGAAAGTGCCTTCTTCTGAGTGCAGGGGACGTGTTTAGTGTTCGTGCAGTACAAGGACACACACCCTGCACTTGTTCACAGTTCATGTCCATGTAGGTTAAATAGCAGCATGCATTCATGCATATGCAAGGTGCACTGCTGTTCTACAGGGACACAAACCACTCCATGCAGGAATAGCACTATTCCTGTACAGAGTTTAATAAATCCCGGGGTTATGTTATAGCCCATGGTGCCACTGAAAATTTCTGTTTTGCCACCTGTGAGAGAGTACATGTTGTTGTGTTACAGCTTGTAGTTTAACATAATATGTGCTAGGGAACTGTGCTGTTTTCTATGTGGCCTTGCAGGGTTTTTGGTGCGATGTTAGAAGTACACTCAGATAAGTCATTATACTTGTGAAGTTTAGGTGTCTTTTCACATCTAATATGGAATAAGGGTAAATCTCTGAAGGAAGTCTTTATCTACATTGTGTTTTCTGCACTCTCTCTTGGGGGGGTCTCTAAGGACAACAAGTACAGTGTTTGTGGCCCTTTCATGTCATGTATCCTGTATGCCACATCTTCATAGGACCTTATTTTACTTTCATGGCACAAATTTGTGCTACACAAGGACAGTGTTACCACATATGTAGGCATCTCAGATGGATTTGTGCTGTGTAGCACTATGCCGAGCCAGATTTTGGACAAATGAGGCCATAGGCAGGGTAATGGATCTGCCCCCATTCCAATGTCTTATTACTCAGATATATTTTTCCCCAATTATGATAAATACTGTTCAAATCTATCAGTGTGCACATTATTTTCTTTACTTTTACAATTATTAAAGATATTTGGATTTAATTTAAAACTTTTATTTCAAATGTTATAGCAAGAACACTGCTAGCCATTTGCTAAGCAAAACAATACAGTCTCACAATGAAAACAGACTCAGCATGAACAGTAAATTTCTCAGCCCTTGAAACTCACATTCATTGATAAAGTATGAAACTCACAATTCCTCAATAATGCACTAAAACTCTCAATTCTTTGAGCAGTTTGGTAGTTGCTGTAGAGGATTCAGTTTCTTGTCATCTGTAGCCATGATACAGAGTTTGATGCTGAACAAGTTAATTAGCCAACCTATCTCTAACTAAGGCATAACACACACAAACACACACACATACATACACACACACACACACACACACACACACACACACACACACACACACACACACACACACACACACACATGCACACTCACGCACACACCTGCTCAGCTATTTGTGCAAATATGCACTCATCATCATTCTGACATATACACACACACACTCACACACACGCACACACACACACACACACACACACACACACACACACACACACACACACACACACACACACACCTGCTCTGCTATCTGTTGAAATCTGCTGCCATTCATTCCACTTCAGTCCCATGGCTGTTCTGTTCCATTTCAGCATCAGTCTTCTATTCCATGTCAGCACAGACACCATGTCTAAATCCTTAGCTGCTTTGCCATTACATCTCCTATGGTTTATGTTAGGACAGTGTCCTAATGCTGAGGTGTCTGTGGCTTGCTGTTCTTGCAGAAATTCTCCTGTGATGTCCTAAAGGCATCATGTGTTTACAGAAGTTTTTAAGCTTTTACAGAAGACATTTTTATAAACCCCCAAGCAAGCTAGAGCCCTAGGTAGTTGGCTAGGTTGCCTAGTGGTGGATCCAGCTCTCGCACTATTGTCATAGTTGACCTCAGTAGCATAGCTTCTCCACTGATTACTGTCTGTGTTGCCATTACTGTCATTTTAATAGTGTGTGTAAAGGTATGAAATTGGGATGCTTATATGGAGTGGCATGTATCTGCCTTTCTTCACACTGCAATGGGTAATCCATGCAGACATATTCTCCTTCCATGTAGTACTGTGATCCAACCATATTTGTATTTTCCCTTTTCTGCAGTAAGACTCTTTGTTTGATTACATGCACATTGTACTGCTGTGCTACTTGTACTGATGTGTATCAGGGACATTTTTGTAATTTATGTGCAACTGTCCTGCATGCCTAATTTTAAGTGTATGCCTCTGACTCCTGTGTATTTCATCATACCAGTGGACAGTACTTCCACACAGACCGAATTGTTCATGAGTCAAGACATTCTGCAATGTTGCACTGTACCATGTTAGAGGTGCATGTTGTTTCACATCATGGGTTATACTGCTACATTTTCTCTTTAGAGATGCACACGTTACATTTTTGTACATCGAGTGGGTTCCACACATTATGCCATTGTGTACATTATGCCTGAGTTACATTATAATGTTTCATTGAGTTCCACTTGCACTTGTGAATGCAATTTATCTTCAAAATACAATGTTGAACTGCTGCATGGCACATTCACATGTATCACGCATTCTTAGCAAGGCCTCTTAAGGCCATGTTCTGCTATGTGCATTGTATATGTCTGTTCATCACCACCATTATGATGTGACATCTTCTTTCTCCACATACATTTCCATTGCCCTTCCTACAAATGTGTGGCATTGTTGTGTCACATATTTCTACCAATGATGTCTACTGCCATGGTTTTGCATGACTGTACATGAGTGTATGTGTGTGTGTGTGTGTGTGTGTGTGTGTGTGTGTGTGTATATATATATATATATATATATATATATATATATACGTATACAGATATACACATATATATATATATATATATATATATATATATATATGGGTCTAGGACACATGCTCGACTAGCATATGTCCAAATCACAAAACATCGAACACACATACACGAAAGCGCTTAACATCAAAAATAGCTTCCGTGTATGTGTAGTTCAAAAAAAAAATCTATGTTTCTAAAGGGAGGCTTTGCCCCCCTGCACCCCCCACACCTCCCCCACTTTATTATTCTCACTCCGAGATCACACTACAGTGGGGAAAAGGGAATTTTCCCTTACCCACACTGAGTTCCAATCTATGAAACAGGCACACATACACGGAAGTGCTTGTCGATGTTAAGCGCTTTCGTGTATGTCTGTTCGATGTTTTGTGATTTGGGCATATGCTAGTCGAGCATGTGTCCGGATCCCATATATATATATATATATATATATATATATATATATATCTATATATATATTTGCTGCTGTTGTACTTCCCTGGATTGTGGGTGTCATTTGCCTAAACATTTGGCTTACATATAGTCACATATCCCTATATGCAATTCTGCACTGAATTTGATTCACATATTGCTTTGCTTGGTGGGTTTCTTGCACTTTACATGACACAGTCCCAAAGGCTTTACTGATTTTTTGCAATCCAGCACACACTTTAAGATTGTATCTTCAGTTATCGATCAGTAGATAACACAGAGAACATAGAATATCTGGCTACTGACAAGTAAAAACGTAGGAAATATTCCATCATTCACAAATGCATTGCTAAATCAAAACTATTGTAGAACTGGTCTAACACACTTCAAAATAAAGCATAGATGTTTATGAAAGGAATGGAACAGTGAATAATACAGCACACGGAACATTTTAATGTACATGTTTTGGCAGATGTAATAAGAAATGCAGACTTGATTGTGACAGCACTGGTAAAGTCAGGGTCAGGGATAGCCATGTCATTTTGAAGTTTGTTAATGCTTTTCACTGGTTATAGTTTAGTTTCTAAGGGTTTTGTCTGTCAGCATGTACACCTATATATATGAGGATAATCTGGGAAATAACCCCTAAAATAAAAAAAAATCAGAATTAAAAAGGTTTGCTTTTAAAGCCTGTAAATGGTATTTAAACTTATACTATATATGTTACTAGTGTATCTTATAATAGAGTGTCTATTTTTTTTTTTTTTTTTTTTTTTTAGGAAATCAACAACACAACAGGGATAAAATTTATAAATGTCAAGCATTCAGGCATTGTGGACATGTAAACAATATAAATCAAAACATATGCAATTCAAGAAAATTATGCATTACAAATAAGAGCTGACTACTAGTCAGACTATTTCTTCATAAGTTAAACCTCTTTAGTTCACTAATTGGAATTAGACAAACTCTGGGACCAAGTCCTGCAGTACCATAGCAGACCAAATCCATGTAGAGTCCATGTAGAGTTCCACTGATACCAGGATCTAGGAAAGTGAAATACAAATTCATTTTATTTTACAGCAAAATCAAGTTATCTTAAAAGGCATGAAGATCAGGAAAATAAAGTACCCAGAAGTAACATCAGACTCAACATCTTCCCAAAAGATGAGGAAGGTAGTGACTCCATCTCATGCTTTACACTTTTGTTTTGACAAATGGTAAATCTTAAAGCTTTATCATACATTCTTACTGAGGAAATCCAGTCTCAGGTTGTCAAAGGAAGAAACAACTTTGTAATGTTCTCCAACAAATAAACAATAAGTCAATGTTACCATAGAGATCCAATAAGTGCTCGAACACCCCTGGTAGTGTCTCTTCAGGTTTCGTTATATGGTCAAACTTTTAGTAGCAAAATTTGCCCTTACGCTGAACAATGTTACCACTTGTAACAAAAGACTCTGCGACTGTAGACTGCATAATTCCTGTTGTTCCTCTTTTGTTACAAGTGGTAACATTGTTCAGCATAAGGGCATATTTTGCTACTAAAAGTTTGGCCATATAACAAAACCTGAAGATAGACACTCTATTATATCTATTGGATCTCTAAAGGAAGAAACAAGCTGATCAAAGAATAAGTTCCGTTATTATAAAATTCAGGTCATTTACTTCCAAACAAACAACAAATAAACTCAATAATCTGCAAGGACTGAAAACCGAGATAAGATAACAAATGCTCAAAGTTTGCTATCAAGCAAGAGGAAAGATTTCTGGGCATTGAAAAAAAATCTGTAAAGAAAAAATAAATAAATAACATTAATATTCCCAGCTAACTGAAATACAATCTTTAAATCAGGTGTGATAGCATGTGAAACCATAAATAATGCTATGTCCAAATTTGAGAATAAAATAACTTTACCTGCTAAAAGTCATGGAATCCATAGAATGGATGCCTACCCTTTTTAAAAGACTAAGGCAAATAAATAAAAATCAGACTGCAGCATAACTGTATGGAACAGAAAAATGAAGCCTTGATCACAACCCAGATTACTTAACTTTCAGTAACTGCTTGGGTGCAGAAAGAACAAGGCAGGACAAGTTGGGAATGAGTGGTCAAGGCTGTTTTACCCATTCTCTGTTGTGGTCAGAGATGAGAACCACTGCATGACTGATCCCAACAGGAGTATTAGGGGATTGCTAATAGCAGCTAGGGTCAGTGTGGCATGCACAACACATCAGTTTAGAATGAAATTCTTGGACATGTACTGAGGCATGCTTAGGGACCTCCTAGACATCAGCTTTTGTGAAGCTTCCAGCTGACATGGGGAGGACGTTGGCAGGGAAGGGGGTCAATCTTTCATGCAAACAATAGCATGCTAGCCACTAACTGTCACTGCTGAGTTCTGACAGAGAAAAAAAAAAAAACAAATCTCAGTGAGGCAATAAAAGGCTAATATGGCCCATACCCTAACTGAGGAACATATGAGGTAGCTCTCACCTTAGAGGGATAAAAATATAGGTCATTAAGGAGATAAATGGGGCATCTGGGTGGCTATTCTATAAAACCAGTGAAAAAGAAAAACAGAGGGAATGACTTTATTAAACCTAATGCCTAATCCACTACATTTTTGCTGCCTATTAGTGGTTCCCATTAGTTTAGTGAAACATCATTATATCAATTGATCCAGCCTGTCTTATGTATATTTGTGAATAATTAAGCAAGTTTTACATGATATAAATTGTTCTAGTTTTAGTTTCACTTAAACATAATAAATATCTTTACAATGTGGTATTTAATCTATTTGTTTACTAGGAACGTCTGACTGGCCCCAAAGTATCCATTTTCTCTTGAGGTCTGGTGCTCCAGATACATGAAAAACATGGTATACAAAACATCAGACGTAGGTTACGTAAATAATACAATATTTTTTGACATAATGAAATCTTTAATACAATACAAGTTTGTAAATGAGCACACAAAAAAGAAACCAGTTTTGTAATGCTATAAAGATAAACAGTAATGATTCATATAATGATATCAGTATGGAGGAAAGAAGGAAGAGAGAAATATTACATAGATTGTAGAGAAGGGGTGTTGGGGAAAAAGGTAAGTAAAGCAAAGAAACAAAAAAATGGATGGATTGGTTAGTTAGCTCTGAAGACACATGGTAAGATTACTAATAAGGAGAAATAACATGGAAGTGTAGACAGAAAATGGATGTAAAAAGTAGTTTAGTAGGGATGGGTAATGAGGTAGCTAGATTAGAATTACAAAGTGAGATAGTTTTGAATTAAAGAGCTTATCCTGGCTTAGTGCAAGAGAAAAGACAACATTTGGATAGAAAATCCCAGAGTGTCAGTTTAAAGGTAGGTGGGTTAGCATTTGAATTCGTAGGGAGGTCTTTTAGAGAAGCAGAAATAGAGCTAAGTGCAAGGAAGCTGCTGGTTTATGCAAGATATTGTTAGTTATTACAAGTTAAAGGTAATTTAGATGCTGTGATAGTTCAAGACATTTAAGTGACTGAAGAGTGGTATGGTGGTGTGTTTGATGCAATGCACTAATTTTAAAGTTAGTTATTTTATTGTAACATGTTTCAAGTATTATTTTTAATAAGGTTTGCAGACTGGTAAAGATTTGAGAACCATACAAGAGTGGGTAAAAGGTAGGTAGTTGCAAGGGTAGTTTTAGTAGAGTTACTCAGAAAATGGTTATGCCTGTAATGGATTCATAGTTTCTGATGTCTTTCAAATAATATTTTGGATATGAAGATCAAATTTAATATTATCTTCTATAGTCAAAGCTAATCATGTTTTGTAAGTTACTATGTCAGTTTCTGTTTTGTTCAGGAAAAGGATCTTACATTTGGTATTGTCTGGGGTAATATTTTTTGGAGTAAACAGAAGTTTTGTTTTCCTAGGATTAAGTAGAAGTTGAGCATTATTAAGCCAGGTCTCAATAGATGTAATTGATTCCTGTGTTATTGGCTGAAGATGTTGAAGACTGAGCAGGTGTTGGCAGAATCATCTGCACATTGTATAAATGAACTTTGACATGAAGAAGTGTTGAGATCATTGATGAAAATGTTAAAGAGTTGAGGACCAAGAATGAAGCCTTGTGGGATGCTTGTAGTGCTAAGCAGGTTTAGAGAAAAGGAGCCCTTGCCATTTTGCTGCTTGTAGATGTAGTGAGGATGGATGGAAAATAGGGGTAGGGTAGGGGAGTGAAGTATGCCCAAGTGGAGTGTGCTGAAAACTATGCTCAAAGGTAAAAAGTACAGAAATGACAGACCACAGAAATGGTAGATGGCATATTAACTTAGAACCAAGCAATGTAGCTATGCAGGGCTAATACAGATTATATGTCTGCAGTTTTGTTTTTTACTTCACAGTAATTAAATTTTATGTTATTAAAAATCAGTTTCTTCCCAATTTTTAGAATGTTACTTATATATTTTGGATTATTTTATTCTGCATAGCACAGATAAATAAACAACAGATATGGTGTGGAAGAAACAGTAAACTTAGAACTGGCATTTCACTGATTCTTCTATCAGTGATATTTTAGTAAGAGAACACCTACATTATGTTCAGCACTGTATTGTTAAGTTTGGTTGCTGCATAATTTTTAGAATATTACTTAGATATTTTGGATTATTTTATTCTGCATAGTATAGATAAATACACAACAGATATGGTATAGAAGAAACAGTAAACTTAGACCTGGCATTTCACTGATTCTTCTATCGGTGATATTTTAGTAAGAGAACACCTATATTATGTTCAGCACTGTATTGTTAAGTTTGTTTGCTGTATAATGCAAGACCATGAATGGAAGTAAAGAGATAATTCTATTTAAGTTTAGGATGGTGGGAAAAATGTTTGTTTTACCATATGGTCACGGGCACTGAAATGGGAAAAAGGCAGAAAAGGAGCAAGCATGAACACCAATTTGGCAGTTTAGCTATTAAATATATAGCTGTTATATACACTAAAACAGGCATGCTTCTATTTAACTTTAGGGTGGTGGGAGATATTTTTTATCTCATGGTCACAGGCACTGAGACAAAAAAAGAAAAAGGAAAAGAGGAAGGTTGAAGACCAATTTAGAAGCTTAGCTATTAAATATATAGCTGTTATGTGCAGTAAAACATACTGTAAATCAACATTCTGCTTATAAACATGTCATTAAGTATGTAATGGCCTCTATCCATACTTGGAGTGTAAGTTCAGACAAAATTAAAATGTAGATAGCTCCCTTCTGCTTAAGCCCTGAGGCCTAGCAGTGCTTGTTAGGAATAATGCCACTCGTAGACAACCAATAGGAATGTAGTTGGTTCACCACTTTGCAGTATATTTACAGAAATAACTTATCCCTAATTACATTTATATCTCAGCAACAATGCCAGAGCCATGTGTTGCTACTATTCAAGCAACTATTTTAGAACAACTTGGTTAACAAGGAAGGATATTTGTTACAAATTCTCTCAAAAGAACCTGTAAAACAAATTTAACTTAATATAAATTGATTTGTAGGGCATATCCTTATATAATATAAAACTAATCAATTTTCATATAATTTTGTTTATAGTGTACAACCTCATATTGTCTTAATAACCATTTTTATTTAGCCTATTTAATAGTCTGTGCACTTACCTTGTGATATCAAGTTTCTGATTTAAGTGTTTACAATATCCTGTGTGTACTATTAAAACATACTTTATTTGTCACAAATCACCTTTTAGTGATATTAGTATGTTAAAATTGTTTATTAGTGTTGTCCTGTGTATATTTAAATATAACTGTTGTTTAAATGCCTGTGTCTGCTATTTAAGTTTAATTGTAAAAGAACTAAAATTCTTCTGTAAACTGTTTCTCCACCTTTGATGGCTAGATATGCTGCAGAGGTTTTGTGCTTCACTCAAAGAGAGCCAACTTCATGATGGAACCTTGCTAGCTGCGCTCTCTTCAGCAGGTAGAATGTCATGTGTGCTTCATCTACCTGCTCTGTAAGCCATATGGTTGCCTTGTAACTGACAGATTAGGACTAGCCAGGAAATGGGACTGCTGATGATCTGTCACTCTGAGCTGCATAGGTGTTCCAAACCATTCAGCAACAATGTGCCAAAACTGTTACCTTTTGTGGAATGCCAAGATAAGGCATTGCTGTACATGAGGGAATTTGTCTACAGGATACTTAAAAGGAAAACGAAAGACATTTTCATGCAGAAAATGTTAATATTTTACACATACAACCATAATGTTTCTGTGATTTAGATTTTTAGTCAGCTATCAGAAACTGAAAAAAATAATACAGCATCTTAATTCACTAGTTTGGTTTGCTACAAAAAACTGATTTAAATAGTATCAGGCTTTAAATAGATATCTTAATTTCAAGTACCACTGGAAATATGCATTTTTTATGTTCAAGCAGTTCCCCCTATGTGTTAGACTTTAATCTTTGTGTTGGTGATAATGTAAAGCCATTACATTAGTGAGAGAGGCTTCATAACTGATAAGTAACCCTAACTTTATTAATGACAACCTTCTTAATAAAAGCAAGTAGCATCCATAATTACTTGCATACAGATCTGTATGCCAATTTTATTAGATGATATTATAATCCCTCTAATGTGCACTTAGCCTTTAAAAAGGTATGTAATCTTAATAGAATGGAGATTATTAACAGATAAAGCAATAGTATGTATAGCCTTTCTATAGACATATGCAGAAATATCATAAAACCTGTATAAAAAACAATTGACTGTTTTATAATTGTTACCACATAAAACTACATGGTCAGTTCTACTATGCAGAAAACATTGTTATGTTTCTGTTTGTATACACTAATTAAAATGAAGTATAGTTTTTTAGTGAATGTGTTTTCTTATCTAGTAAGAGAGCATATATTCTTTGCATGAGGATGTTTTCTTATTTGGCGAAACAGTAAATAATTGGGTCACAGTTTTTAAATCCTTCTAAACTTAACCAGTATACATTTGTGATGCATACTCACTATATTGCAGTTCTAGCTGCAAAAAGTAAAAAGTACCTGGTTCCATGGATGGATCCTAACTGTGAAGAACCCACGTTCAGGTATCTGTTCTGGTATTGCAGGAGCTGGTTAGTGAAAATGAAAGAGAGAGACTGGCTTGTGTTTTTTCTGCCTATCCTGGGATATGAAGATGGTCTAATTCACTACAGTGCTATATTCCATAAAAGGAGATAAGGAACTTATATATATCACATGGCCTGGGGTTAGTTTCTGAAGAGCTATATGCAGGAGTAGTCTGTCAAAGGAGCCACTGGCTTTTGGAGAGGGTATATGCAGAAAAGCACTTCTACAAGAAGGGATGAATTGCAGTGTTCTCACACATTTGAGTATGAACTAGGGCTGTCTTCAGAAAAAAATCCTGATAGCTGCTCCCATGATGGTCTCCCATGAGTGTGGAATTTGAGTTAAGAAAGAGGAAAGAATTAGTTGTGGGAGAGCTGATGGTTATACTTTCACTTATTTTAACTTTGGTGACTGAATTAGTGGGCTGACTGGGGAGCTTTTCCAGCCAGAACATGGGCCAGAGGCAAAACAAAACTTACAATTTGCTAATATTCAACAGTTAATGTACAATTATCTGCTCAATATCTGAGTTGTTTGGCTGGCTACAATCAACTGTATTAGAAGCTGAAGTTAAGTACAAACTTACAGTTTTAAAGATAGTACTCTATTTTATTTTTCTGTCTATTTAATTGTTTAACTTAATTTTGCTGACTGAAATATTTTTTTTTGCCTGGCTGAATTATTTTATACATTTTCTGGCATTGCTTTCTGTTCTCATCTGTCCTGAAACTGTTTTTTCCCTCGCTCTCCCACCCTATTCTTGTGATGTTTTTATAGTTGGTGGCTTCGCAGTTGCCGGCCTCTACTGTAAATTTGATCTGGGACACGCCTCCCAGTCCAGTGTTCACTCTACTTAATACAGAGAGAACATTTGAGAAGGCCAACCCACTTCCTCTCTCCTTGCACTTTACTAAAAAACAAACAAACAAAAAAAAATTGGACTTTATTCATCTGCTTTTACTGCATTTGTGTTTCTTCCTACTTTATTACCTTATTTTGCTTTTGCCTCTTCTTAAAAGTACTCAATTGTATTTATTCTGCTACATTTATTACTGATTGGTAGTAGCCTGATTAAATTGTAACTGTTATTCTAAGCCTATTGGTTTAAGCACTTGGGCTTCAGACCATTTGTTTTACATTAAGAAGGTTTGTGGTCTGCACTGTTGTGGCAGGACAGGTAGCTTACATCCTTCTATGTTGGGAATTACTGATTGAAGGCTCAGTGTCTGTTATTCTAAAAGTGTATTAGTTCTGGTTTAAGCACTTAGGTTCATAGGTTCATAAGTAGGTACTAGGCTATCTGCCCAAAGGCATTTATAAACCTAGCCAGAATGTGTTGGCTTTTGTTGCCCCCTTAGATTAGTTCCCTGTGCCTCTGTCCAGCAGAGCCACTGAAGTGATTCCCGAGGTAAACTTTCTGTTTCCCATCCACTCGTCAAGATTTCTTTTGAAGAGTGTTAGCGAGGAGCTCTGCCTAATGTAGATTGGGATCTTGTTCCAAAGCATAGGAAGTCTCTGGGACAGGAATCTGTCCCTCCAGCACGTCCTATTTATTGTTGTGGTGAGGTTTAGATCCCTAGAGTGTGTAGCTCGCAGGGATAAGGTTTTCTTTAGGTAGAGCATGTCCATCAATTTTGGGTTGGACATGGCCTTGTATGTCAGGCAGAGATCACCTCTGAGTAGGCGGTATGTAACCAAGTACAGCTGTAATTACATCAGTCGAGCTGCATAGGGCATCTGTTTGAGGCCAGTGATCCTCTTGGTGAGGTACTTCTGTGGTCTTTCCAGCTGTTGCAGGTGTCTTGTAAGGTACATCCCAAATGTGGCGTAGTACTCTATGATGGGTCTGATGAGTGATGAGTAGAGGGGCACAATGACCTTTTTTGATCTGGATGTGAACCCTTTTGTGATTAGGTGGGCCACGTAGAAGGATTTTTTATCCACTTTGGCAATGTGATTATCATGAGCCTTGGGCCAGTTATTTTACATTAAGAAGGTTTGTGGCCTGCACTCTTGTGGGAGGAGAGGCTAGATTCTGCCCTTCTGAGCTGGGAATTTCTGGTTAAAGGCTTATTGTGCCCGCTTATTTGAACTGTTTCTTTCTGAAATTGGTGCACCTTGTTTGCTGTAGCATAGACTATATTCAGGCCTGCTGAATCGAGCTTTGTTTGTATAACTTGAGCACTAATCCAGGCCATCTTTTTTGGAGAAGGTTCCCCTGCACCCTAGTGGCAGGAGTGTGTGGTTAGAACTTGTCTGATCGAAGACTGTTGGAATGGGGCTCAGTTTTTAGCATTTTTACTGGTTAACTTTGTAATTTGTTTAAATCAGTTTGCTCATTTTCTATTGTTAAAAAACAATTGCACTTTATTCATCTGCTTTTACTGTATTTGTGTTTCTTCTTACTTTATTACTTTATTTTGCTTTTGCTGTGCTTGTTCTTAAAAGTACTTAATTGCATTTATTTTGCTGCATTTATTACTGCTTGTTAGTAGCCTGTAATACTAACAAGATTCAATTTGTTTAAATGAGTTTGCTCATTTGCTACTGTAATATTTAAAAAAAATACACTTTATACATTGCCGCTTAACTAGGGTTAAAATATTCCCGGCACCATAAAGTCTGCTCTTCAAATTTTCCCTTAGAACTAGCCATTTTCTTTTAGTTTTAGTACTCAAATCTGTTTCTTTGAGCTCAGCACTTGTTCAGAACTCATTGTCAGCACTAAATAAGCTGCAAATTACTACAGCACTCAACTCTCCTCACTTGTCTAGAGGAAAACAGTTTTTAGTACTTAATAAATAAGCACCTATCCAGGCACATAACGCACGCACTCAGGTCACTCCACAACAAGTACAAATATGACTCTGGCATTGTCCATGTTGGTGTGAATGACCTGAGACACACGTCCCTGGACTACATGAAAAGAGACATGGAGGAGCTCTCCGATCTTGTAGCCCAGGCAGGTATGACCCTAGCCCTGAGTAGCATCCTGCCATCACCCAGAATGATACCACAGTACATGGACAAAATGATTGACTTCAACAATTGGCTAAGGTTCTGGTGTCATTCTAAGGGGATCCAGTATCTGTCTGCCTGGGATGACATAATCGACAAACCACGATGCTTTGCCAGAGATGGCCTGCACCTGTAGCCCTTGGGATTCCAGATACTGGCTAAGGCTTTTGCCACCCCTATAGTGCCTTTTTTAGGCAAGGTTCAAATGAAAAATTCACCATCATAACAGGCACAAGCAAGCAACATCTTAGGGCAGTGCTACTCAATGCTAGAAGTCTAAACCTCAAAATGCACTCACTCGAGGACTCCTTAAAATGTAGAACATCGACATCTGTGCAGTGACAGAGACCTGGTTCAAGGCTCCAGAGAGCACCTCTGCATTACCAGGCTATAATTCATACCACACCTTTTGGCCACCTAACCTGGACCAAAGCACTAAAGGCGGAGGGGTGTCCATATTCATTGAGGATATCCACACATCCAGGCTAGCTGTTCAGCATAATGCATCCAAGATTATCCAAGTGCAACTAACTATGGGCAAGACCACAATCCAAATTGTAGCTTGCTACAGATCCCCCACTATGCCCCAAGATTCCCACTCCTCATTTCTTGATACACTGGAAAATATTACACTACAATCCAACACCCTAATAATGGGTGATTTCAACTACCCCACCATTAACTGGGAAAACTACTCATGTACCAACTCTTTTGCTCAATGTTTTCTGGAATTCAAAAATTTCAATGTCTTGGATCAACTTATCCACACTCCCACCAGGGGCAGCAATATCCCAAACCTGGTCATTACCAACATGGGTGACCAGTGTTCCACACCAGTGGTCAATTGCTCATTGGTCAGATCTGACCACAAGCTAATCAGCCTAAACATCCACATCCTGCTCTCAGCCACCATTAGGAAAACCACTGTAAAAAATTTCTCCAAAGCCAACTTCACGCTTTTTAAGACAAAAGTAGCAAACTTCACGACACCCATCCAGATGGACAACAGAGGTATGACTGCTGAATCCTACACAAATACACTTTATAAGTACTTACACGAGTGCATGTATCATGCTATCCCGAATAAAACCAAGATGCTATACTCCAAAAAAAGGTGGTCCCCTGCCATCAACAAACTCTACAACAGAAGAAAGAAACTGCTGCAAAAAAGAGTAAAATCCCATGATTGGAGAAACTCCCTGGTCAGCCTCAGTAAGAAGCTGAGATCCCTCATAAAATCCTCCAAAGCTAGTTATGAAAACAAAATCATCACAGTTTCTAAAGACAACCATAAAGCATTCTATAGCTATGTCAGGAATCTCAATGCCAACACTCAGATCTGCTCTGAGTTACAGCACAATGGCACTAAATATACAGAACCAAGTGATATTGCCAACATCCTGGCAGATAGGTTCAGTGCTAACTTTACCACCCTCTCACCCACTAAAGGGCCCATCTCTATACTGGAAGAATGCAAAGTTCCTGTAATCATGGCTACACAGGTTAAAACCATAATCTCCAAAGCCAAGAACACAGCATCCATGGGACCTGACAACATCCCAGGCTGCGTTCTACATGAACTACAGAATGAACTGGCACCCCACCTAAGTACCATGCTCAATCATAGCCTCACCTCAGGCTTTGTGCCCACTGAATGGCGCACAGTGAAAGTTATCCCACTTCACAAAGGGGGATCCACCACGGACCCCAGGAACTACCACCCCATTAGCTTGATGAGCGTGGTCTGCAAAACCATGGAATGTATCATCATGGAACTTAGAAACAAAGACATTGGTAATCTCCAAATTCTGGACCTCACCCAGTTCGGGTTTGTGAAATGCAGGTCATGTCTCCTAAACCTGATAGACTTCTTTGAAGCAGTCACCAAAGCCATAGATGAGGGTAAGGTGGTTCACACAGCCCATTTAGATCTCACCAAGGCTTTTGACACCATCCCCCACTCTGGAATTATAGATAAACTTACTAAACTAGGTATAAATTCCTATGCCACAAGATGGGTTGCCAATTGGCTCACTGACAGAACCCACACTGTGAAAGTAGCAGACTCCAAATCTGATTTCAGACCAGTGACAAGTGGAGTACCACAGGGTTCAGTCCTGGGTCCTCTCCTGTTTGGTATCTACTTCTCTGAAGTGCAGGCTAATACCCAAGGTTTTTGGCTAATGAAGTTTGCATATGACTGCAAACTAGGAGCCATAATCGAAACTCCTAACGATGTGGACATCCTACAAAAGGGCCTCACTGAGACAGATGCCTGGTGTCAAAGCCATGGCCTCAAGCTCAATGCTAAAACGTGCATTGTCATCCCTTTTGGTAAAAACTATGTACCCATGAACTACCACATAGGTAGTAGTCTACTTAACACCAAAAGTGTGATAAGAGAATTTGGGACACAGGTGGACAGTCGTCTCCCTTTGATAATCACATCACCACAGTAGTCTGGAAATTCTTCTGTGGCATACTTCATCACAAAAGGTTTCTCATCCAGGAAAAAAGAGGTAATTGTTCCCCTCTACTCATCACTCTTTAGACCCATTATAGAGTACAATGCCCCTTTTGGTATGTACCTCACGAGACATCTACAACAACTGGAAAGGCCGCAGAAATACCTCACAAAGAGGATTACCAGCCTCAAACAGATGCCCTATGCAGACCATCTCAAAAATCTCCAGCTTTACTCCATCGCATATCGCCTACTCAGAGGCAATCTCTGCCTAACATACAAAGTTATGTCAAACCCAGAGCTGTTGGACATGTTCCACTTAAAGAAATCCCAATTCCTCCAAGCTACATGCTCTAGGGACCTAAACCTTGTCAACACAATAAACAGAACATGCTGGAGGGATAGATTCCTGTCCCAGAGATTTCCCATACTCTGGAACAAACTGCCTGTCTATATCAGACAAAGCTCCTCATTAGCACTCTTCAAGAAAAATCTTGATGATTGGATGGGAAATAGAAAATTCACGCCAGGGATCACTTCTGTGGCTCTGCTCGACAGGGGCACAGGAAAATATTTTTTTTTGGTGGTGAAACCGGGGTACCTTTTTGGCTAGGCTTATATAGGCCCTAGGGCCAGTAGCCTAGTACCTACCTATGAACCTATGAACCTACAATGAAATGAGATATATTAAACATAATACAAATAACAGAGAAATCAAACACTGCAAACACCTTCACTAAAAAGAGCATACTTTGTTTTATTTAGTGAATCCAAAAAGAATCACAGCAATGTTTTCTAGAAATATTCAACAATGTTAAGCCTGAACCATTATATTTTGCATATTTCACAGAAGGTTACTATGTATTACAGAGTTACAAAAGGAGATAGCTCACAAACAGTGTATATATAGTTTAGTTGTGATGTAATAGTTTGACTACTAAATTAAAACACAGCCAAACATTTGTTTTAAAAGGAGGCATTTTCAAGCAAATGGCATGTACCTGATGTAATAAAGTCACCCATTCTCAGTTATTAATTACCTTAACTCATTGCATCCTAATGATTTCCCCTGGGAAAAAAATTTCTGAAGTGGCCATTTGGAGAGTAGTGCTTTTGCTGTTTATTGGTCAGCGAATACGTGTTCAATAAAGACATTTTTCGATAATGGAATATAGACCCCAATGGGTGTGTTATCTCTCTCAACATATCATGCTCTTTATCATGGGGTGTGGAGGAACCCTGGGAGGAAGCTGGAAAGAGATGGGCTCCAATGACAGAGACAGAACTAGAGTACACATGCCTATATAAGATATAACTAAACCAACTTTACATTCACATGGTATACATACCTGGTGATCATCTCAATGACCTGACAGCATGTAGAGGCCCAGTAATGTAGAACATGTGAGCAGCAAGGCAGCTCAGTAAAATTATCTAGGCTAATGTGAAATATAGCTGCACTTACATGGCCTGTCATCATCTGATGATGCTGCAGATCTTCCAGGGGGTTGTTTAACTGTTGTAAACATGAAGTGCTGGTTCAGCTAATCTGTACTATCACACATGGCTATGTGTGCTAAGTGAGGAAAGTTTAAAAATGGCATAACACTGCATCTAGAGATTCCAATCACAGTGCCACTATCTAGGATCCAATATAATTTGCAATGAATGTGGTGTAATACAAGAAACTCCTTGGTCTCAGATGATGCCTGTAAGTATGGCTCACCTCCAATGGCATTCTGCAGATATCTGTACCGCTGGACTCCTGATGCAACATGTAGAATCATATCTGAGTGATGTGGATGATAGGCCATTGGTGTACTCTCATGTTCACCAACCACATTGACTGTACAGTCTATGAGCACTGGTGCAATTCCACCATACAATGTCACCATGCTTCCCTAAGAAGTTTCTGCCATGTTCCAAAGGAGCATCAATTATAATCTCACTCTTCCTATCAGTGACGTGTTCATGACATATAACTAGTTCATTCATAAGTTCATATGTGTATACTAGGCTAAAAATCACTAAGACCTTTATAAGCTTAGCCATGCAACCTAATTTTGACCCTTTGAATCTTGGGTGTTATATATTAGAAGGAAATATGTTAGCTAGGATATTGCTAGAGAATTTATATGAAGGAGGTGTGATACTTTAGACATAATTTGCTATGTGCCTCTGTCCATCAGAGACAAATGTGCCAGACCCTTGGTGAATGTCCTGTTTTCCATCAACTGGTCAAGGTTCTACTTGAATAAGGTTGTTGTGACTCTGATTCATGTAGATGGGGAGCTTATTCCACAATTGGAGGATCCTCTGAGACACCTACCTGTCTTGTCAACATGCTCTATTTATGTTGCAAGCAAAATTTAAATCCTTAGATCTAGTAGTGCTGATGCTGTTTGTTTGGCAGATGTGCAAAAGTTCCATCAGAGATTGATCCAATGATGCCTCGTATGGTAGGCACAGATCACCTCTCAGAGTATAAGGATAGGGCTTTACGATGATTTGTATAGGACAATGTGTTTATGCTTTGAATTCTCTTGGTAAGGAACCATTGTGGGCATTCCAACTGCTGCATGTGTCTGGTCAGGTACATGACGAAGAGGGCATTATACTAAATGATGGGTCTGATGAGGGATGAATAAAATGTCACTAAGAATTCCTAGTACCTGAATGCCATGCTGTTACTTATAAGTTGAGTGACACAGAATGATTTTCTTGCTTCCATGACAATGTGTTAGTCAAAGGCCAGATTGCTAATTACATATGTTGCCAGTTCCCAGACTGCTGGGTCAACTCTTGTGGGTGTCTTATAGCTTAATGTACCTGGTTGGCACTTTAATACATTTCTTGGCATTAAGTTTTAGTCCATCACTTTGGCCTTAGTCATTTGTCTGTGTTAGACCTCTTGTAAGATGTTTGTGTCATGGGGTGAATCTATGAAAGCTCCCAATTTGCAGTCATCTGTGAACTTGGTCAGCCAAATGCCCTTGACATTAGCCTTTACCTCTGAAAAGTAGATGACAAATAGGAGTGGTCTCAGAGCATATCCCTGAGGTATCCCACTGCTGACCTGCCTCTTTGTAGAGATGGTCTCACTGATCCTGACACCTGGGTCCTGTCTGTGAGTCAGCTGGAAATCCAGCAAATTATGTAGGGATGCATGTCCAATTTGGTGAGTTCATCAACAATACTCAGTGGGATATTGTATCGAATGACTTAGCCAAGTCTAGGTAGGCTGCATAAACCATTTTCTTCTCATTCATTGCCTTGGTAACTTTCTCAAAGAAGTCCATGAGGTTTAGTAAGTATGACCTTTCTTTGACAAAGCCAAACTGGGGTGAGTACAGTGACTGAAGGTTGACTATGTCTTTGCTGATCATTTTCATGACATTTCATTCCATGGCTCTGCATATAAGACCAATTGGGCTAATGGATCATCTGAAGAAAGCTTAAGTACATATACAGAGAGTGTCCCTTGGTACTCGTGAACAATGCATACATATAGGGGACATTAATATATGCATGACATAATATGCAACCATATGCTGACATACCTTTTGGTTGTATAAGTAACAGTAAGAAAGGTTGCTCAGAACTGGGATATCTATAAAGGTACTAAAAAGAGAATAAATGATTAGCGACCAACACATGAATATGCACCTACAGCTAAATAAACAGACCTGGATGTCAATTACAGTTACACTAGTAGATACTATGGCAATCAAGCCCTGAACTGGAAGATACAACTCAGTAGTAGCATTTAGATTTCAGCACCAACAGTATAATAGTTGTACCCTCTGTTTCCTGCACATAAACACAGACCTTCTGTGATGCTCATGTGAGAATCAGTTTTGGACACAACATACATCCAAGTTATGTAATAATGTAAAATCCAAGGCACCATGTCATATGTGTATTTCTACTCTACGAAAATAAGCACACAGATATAAAATGTACAAATGCACACAAACTGTATGACATGTACACCCCGATGTATGCAAAAGACATAGACACGTTTGTTACACTGCAAGACTCCTGTCATACACTTAAGGATAACTTACAGATGTCCACAGTGAACAATTCATGTAAGGGCAACATACTACAATGTTGTGAAAAGCAAAACTATTGCACTTCAGTAAGATTTAGAAATACAACGCAAGTGCTACATACCTACTGAAATGTTAGGGCTTGAAATGCTGAGTGCTGAAAAAAACGAAACCCAAAAACCTAGAAAAGAGCAAATCTTGAAAATCATACTTCTCCTTAAAACTACTTTTTAAGGGGGCAACCTCCCTGCATCCCTGAATGTGGAGACCCAAGTCCCCCACACCTCAGGCTTAAATATACCAACTATGAGATTGTCATACCTCGGCAAAAAGGAAATATTCTGAGAAATGGCATTTCAGACTTGGTTTATGTAAGTCTGTTCTTTCTGCCATTCAGTCATCCTATTTCAGGACTCATTCTAGCAGGTTCCAGCATTTCAAATGGTTATTGTTACATAATTTAGGCATTCAAAAATATACATAAATATGCAGTTTGATTTCCACAGAGGGCTTTCAGTATCTATGCACGCAAAATAAATTTTACTCCAAACAGGTTTATCAACATCTAAAAGTGGGTACCATTGAATTCTCCAGCACTTTTGGTAATCTGCATCATTAATATACCAACAATAATACTCTACTATACTATACTATACTATACTATACTATACTATACTATACTATAATATAATATAATATAATAAAAAGAAAAACTATCTCATACACTAGTGGAAATGTTTGCTATATGCAGTACATCTGAAGACTGCTGAAGAAGCAGCAGTTCCCAGCTTTCTGGATAAATATGTTTTGTATCCACATAATTTATGAGGTTCATTAATATAGCATATTACTGAACTGCATTGGCATGAAGTTGTGGATACTGGCATATGGCTCTAGAATTCTATGGAAACACAGTACAGCTGCTAGTGTAATTACACTTTATTAATGCATCAATGACATATACATTTAAGTTCTGCACCCCCACCTCCAGCTGCACTAGGTTTAGAAAGTAATACACAGTCTGATTCAAGGCATTCTTTCCCCATCTGTGAGCTGTGAACTTTGCTTCAGTGAGCACAACACAGAATGTTAGAAGATAACATCTAAACAGCAACTATGGTACATTAAAGCACCCAAATGGACTGACCAGAAGATTATTTCTCTTCTTGATCTATACACTGCACATGAAAGAAAAATGAGAGCCATCAGTGAGCCATCACTGTGATAGAAATGTGAAACACCACTACTCAGGACCTTCACAAATGTACTGAAATGTATAGAATAGTGGTAAAAAGCTGACAGCACTATGACAACCTCTACTAGAGGATGCCCCAACAGCTATAGGTTTGGATTAAGGAGGTCTACCTAATGGTGCTGGACCCTACAGTATATGAGTTTCTCCATTTTAACATAAATTGCACAATGAGGCTTCACTCATTAAAATTTGTGAAAAATGATTCCCCTAAATTCAAATGATATGTCCTTCTGTGATCTGCGCAGGTGTCATGTATATGTCGTTATTATTGCAAAAAGAATTTACACTTATGTCTGTATAAGTCACTGAGGTGGTGACGTAGTCCCACTCAGTGTTGGTATCACTGTCTTGGTTAACTACTGCAGAGAGATTAATCTGTTAATGTGCAGTATATTGCTGCTTGTCTGCAATATTTATATGATCTGATGTGCGGACAAAATGAAACAGGTACCTGTATGTATAATTCAGGGTAAGTTGAAGGCAGCATCTGCTGCATGTTGTGACGTCCCCACTCTGGGCCAGGAATCAAGGAGCCTGAATCCTCATCACTGGCATTGGAGAGGGGCATTCACTTGGAAACAAAATGGATGCACCAAGTATTTCCAGATACAGCTCTCTTCATCAAGCACAGTTTCCCTTAAGAGCACACAGGGAGCACAGTCTGTCCAGGGGCTGGGTCCTCTCTCTCTCTCTTCAGATCTCCAATGTGATTCCCCACTGGCAGAGCTGTAGGGTTGGGTCCTCAGCGGACTGTCCAACCAAGTCTTCCAGCACCCTCTCTGTGAAACCAGTGCTTCGTGTCCATGCTCCAAGCAGCTGACACACACACACACACACACACACACACACACACACACACACACACACACACACACACACACACACACACACACCTGGGAAAGGCTGGCACAGCTTTAGGAGCTATGCCCCCTTCTGCCCAGACTATAAGGTAGTTACACCACCAGCAGACATTCCAAAGCCAGCTACTCTAAAGGTCTTGCAAGGGTATCCAATTACACTGAGTGAAATTAATATTAATATAAATAATAGTGTTTGGTCAATGCGGTAACACTTTCAGGAGTGGCCAGAGCTTTCACCAAATATATATAAGTACTCTCAGAAATTAAAATATTCTCTAAAATACCAGCCACATTTCTTCTTCTTTCAGCTTTTCCCAGTTAGGGGTCACCACAGCAGATCACCTGTCCACTCATGATTGGCAGTGGAGTTTTACGGTGTCAAGTTGCCAGCCCGGCACCCAACCTTCCACAGAAGGCACACACATGCACACACTCACACCTAGGGCCAATTTAGAGAGTCCAGTCCACCTACAGCATGTCTTTGGGATGTGGGAGGAAACTTGGGCACCCAGAGGTAACCCATGCAACCATATGGAAGACATGCAGACTCCACACAGAAGGCACCCCAGTCAAGGATCGAACCAGAGAACCTCTTGTTGTGAGGTGGCAATGCTAACTGCTGCACCACTGCGGCTGCCCAAAATACCAGCCACAATGAAAAGTGTAAATATATTTAATAATAAATAAGAAAATAACATGAAAATACTAAATATCTATTTACAATAAACACCAGAGTTTCAATCACAGGAAATCTTAAAAATAACACAGGTGGACAGGTTCGCACAGTTATGAATCTCACTATATTTTATTGACTGATCTAAAGAAGTATTAATCCATGGTTACTTACTAGAGCATTGCACGATGAAGCAGGTTACAAAAATACACTGCTCTGAGATTTCAGTCTTAACTAGTATTAAACATTTTTAGTGATGGATTGCAGAACAACATCACATACATCTGCTCATTTGACTCCAAGTTCCTATGCTCCCCTTGGCTAGAAGCTGTCAGGATTTAGCACATGCGTGTCAATAATATACACACGCACAGAGACTTGCTAAGGTCTGCTGTAGCTCATTGTAGTCATAAAACAATTTCAAACCTCCACCCTTCCAGAGTAGCAACTAGTTCACTCCAATGACAATGCAAGAAGTTTCCTAGTACAGACTTTTTGTCTCTGACTGTATTTAGAACTGGAAGATCCAATCTTTAAGGAATAAGCCAGGTAATTTAATTTAAAATTATTTTCAAAGTTTGAGATTAACTTTCTCTCTATCAGTATCCTTTGTTAAAACATGTACACTTAAATAGTTATAATAATACTTGTGTTAAGGAAATAAAATATTTAATTAAATAAATAAACAGTCTTGATAGAGTTTCAAAATTTATTATAAGACACGTGAATGGAGACCCAGCAATTACTAAATGTGTCTCCCAGAACTAATAAACTTCAAAACAGAATTAATAATATTTATCAGATAGACCACTGTTATCATCCAATCAGTGTTAATACAATTCAATACTTCTATTCATTAAGACATTATTTTGTTTAACTATATTAATTACATACAGTTAATGTCATCTACAGGAAGCTTGACATCATTTTCCTTAAAAATAGAATTATGATTGCTACTTTCATAACTTTCACATGAGGAAAGAGTAAGGTCACTGATCAAACATAATATTGATACTTTGTAGGATACATAAATGGAATTTGCTAAGTAAGTTATTGTGAACAATGAAGTAGATACATTCATATATTTGCTGTGCTTCTTACAGTCCTGGGCATGCTCACTTATGTTGTTTACTGCTTAAAAGAATCTGTTGACATAGTTAAGAGTTTAGTCATGTGCCTGACCACATACTGACTTCCTCTTTCTCTGACATGTGCAGATCCTTCTACACCACGTGTCTCAAGTTTCTTGTTATCTGTATTTTTTTCTTTTCCCTCACAGTCCCCCCTTTGATGCTGTGAAAGCATCACCTTACAAACATTTCCATTTTTTGCAAATACATTATCATACATTTTCCCAAAATCTCTAAATATCAATTCATATTCCTGACACAACCTTTCTTTTTCTTTTAGTGGAACTGCAATATACAAATGTTGCATTAGTGTGACTTTTCTTCCAAATATATGTTTTGCTATAAGCAGTTAAACTAAAAGCAATAATAAGAAGGCTGCAAAAACAATGACAAAAGCAAACATGAACTTTAAACTAGTTCCTTTCCATCCAGAAAATAAATCTGTTAACCCTGACCACTGTGAACTGTCAGATTCTTTAGTGTATGCTAACTCAGATACTTTTTGTATTATGCTCAAATGACTTTGATGTATATGTTCATTATCAGGAATAAATGAACAGCATTCACTTTTGACCAAAGCACAAGTACACCCTTTCACTGCAAGTATGAAATCAAGTGTCATTCTATTTTGTAAAGCAGCATGAATTGCACTCATTTCTGTATTAATCAAGCTGATTGTTGTAAAGGTTTCATTACTGAGAACCTCCAACAACATAGACAAGTTTTGCAATTCCCCAGTTGATTTCATAGCACCATATGAAGGAAAAATGCCTGCACCAGAAATAATATCATCCCCAAGGTCCATATGTTTGTGCCCCTTCAGAGGCGACTGCTCAAAATCATGATGGTGGATCCATGAAGCATTGGTTTTTCCAATAGGATTATTTACAGTCTTAGTTTAAGTTATCCTACCAGTAGGATTTTTCATAATCTTTATTTCTCTTGTATTGCAATTTTTTTACTGAGGCAGAGCCTCTACATGTCGAATAGCAGGGATAACTCTACCAATATAATAACTCCCTGACAAGTTGGCTAGTAGCCATGGATATGCTAGTGTTCCACAAATATAATAATAGACTTTTAACATTACCACCCCTTTGATGGTAGGTCCATTATACGCTCTTCTAGATATGTTACATATAATTTTCCCTACTTCAAAAGTTCCATTTTTCACATAACATGTAACCATTTACATTAACTGATAGTCCTGTAGGAGCTAGTTTAGATAAAGTAGTAACAGTGTGGAGAAGATATTTGGTCTCTGCATATTATAATCTCTGCAAATATTTTGCTCATTTCAATCTCAGTGACTGGGATAGAAAATAACGGGACACCATTTTCATAAGCAGTAGGAATATGAGCACACACCCATCAATTACTAAGATTAATGTCTTTGCATAGGTATTTATAATTGCATGAAAAGTGTTGAAATTAGGTTGCCATTTTGCAGCATTTTGATTTGAGTCAGATAATTATTTAAAAACAAAACAAGTATTCACAGTTTTGAAGATAGAAAGTAAATTGTGACATGTATATTTATTTTTCTGTCCAGCAAGGCACAGTGTTGGTACATTCTTAACACAAGTAGCTTTACAAATACATTTCTCAACACATTTGTGTAAATCAGTTTGATATACGAATGATATATAATTCCTTACAAAATTCCAGCTAGTTGTGCTAGCATATGTTATACATCTACTGCCCTACTTCTCCTGGCATAGCTGGCGATACCTCATATTGTCACATCTCTCCCTTCTTTTGAGAAATGTTGCTTTAGTGTAATGGGCCTATCTGGGAATACATTAACCCATACCCTGTCTTGAGAGCCCATCTGCATTGGCATTGCTAACCCCACTATGGTGCTGCACTGTCATATCATATGCCTGAAACCCTAGGCTGCACCTTAGTAACTTGGCATTCAGCTGGCTGGCTCAATGTAGCCATAGATCCCTTCAAACTCTTCCTGACATCCACTAAAGATACATAGCACAAGGAGCTCCCTATCATGGTAAGGTTTCATTATGTTAACATGGAACAATTTGTGCCCCTGCCTCCTAACTATTAGTTCCACCATATAGTTAACATTACTGACCTTCCTTATCACTTTCAAGGGACCCTCCCAAGCTGCCTGCAGCTTATTCTGTCTGACAGGAATGAGAACCATAACCTGCTGTCCCACAGCATACTTTCAGGCTCTAGCATTCCTGTCATACCAAACATTTTTTCTGCTGCTGGGCTTCTGCCAGGTTCTCTTGGGCCAAGCCCATGAGCTTCTTCAGCATTATCCTGAGGTTTAGGACATATGCCATAGCAGACTTCTTGTGGGATTCACACTCACCCTCCCACTCATCACAAATGAAATCTAAAGGCCCCTTCACCCTTTGCACATACAGCAACCCAAGGATAAAATAATGTGGCTTCCTGGGAAACCTGTCTGTATAGAAACAGCAGATGGGGCAAATATTTGTCACACTCTCTCTCTTAAACTGGTCTGTAAATGCCCATAGCATGGTCTTTAGTGTAGAGTTTAAACTCTCCACAAGACTATTAGTCTGGGAATGGTAGGGTTTTTTTAGGTGCTAAATCCAACAGCACTTCCACAGACAAGCCAACAGGTCTAACATGAAACTGGCACCTCTGTCAGTCAGTATTTCTGTCAGGAAACCCACCCTGCTGAAAATCTCTAACAAAGCATTTGCCTGCTTTTCTGCCTCAATGGAGGACAGAGCCACTGACTCACAGTATCTAGTAGCATAACCTAATACCACCAGCATATACTTCTTCCCTGTGGAACTTGGGGTACTCAGAGGCCCCACAATATCCATAGCTGCCCTTTGAAATGGCTTCTCAGTCACAGGCAAAGGCATCAAAGGAGCCTTGACCTTGTTTCCTTCTTCAGTTCAGTATGAAATGAACAATAAAAAGTTCAATTAAACATGATTTACTAAATTTATAAGACACGGCCCAACCTACCATACATCAACAATTATTGAATTAATTATAATAGTTAAAATACAAAGTATATTGTATTTCAATATATATATATATATATATATATATATATATATAGTATAATATATATATATATATATATATATATATATATATATATATATATATATATATATATATATATATATATGTGTGTGTGTGTGTGTGTGTGTGAGTGTGTGTGCAAAATGTAGATACATAAAAGTAATACATTCATTTTTAACATAACTGTGCTTTAATACATGTTTAATGCTAATCATTTTATTTATTCCTGGTGCATGGCCAACCTGCATACTCACTATACAATCATATTCCTTTAACTCTAATTTATTATCCATGTCCCCATCCCTCGGACTTTTATAGAGTACATCAATCACTCTGAATACGAATTCATGTTGGTTTCCATTTTCAATCAATAATACACACACACACACACACACACACACACACACACACACACAGTCTTGTTAAGATCTGCTGCAGCTCCTAGAAGTTATAAAACATTTTCAAACTTCCATCCTTCCAGAGTAGCAATGAATTCATTCCAATGACAATGCAGGAAGCTTCCTAGTACAGACTTTTTGTCTCTGTCTGCATTGAGAAATGTAAGCTACAATCTTTATGGCCTAAGCCAGGTAATTTAATTTCAAACTGTTTTCAAAATTTGAGATTAACCTCTTCTCTTCCAGTAACATCTGTTACAACATATACATTTAAACAGTAACAATAATTCATGCATATTTCTTTTTCTGTCTTGCTAGGTAAACTCATTGTACAGTTTTAACAAAAGCAGCTTTACAAATACATTTTTCAACACAAGCATATGTACAAATCAGTTTGATATACAAATGACATATAATTCTTTACAAAACTCCAGCTAGCTGTGCTGGCATATGTTACACATCCACTGCCCTACTTCTCCTGGCATAGCTGGCAATACCTCATATCATCACACATCTACACAGAAAGCTGCCCATATTACCATTGCCATCCATTGTACCTTGCATATAGTCTGTAAAGACAGTGGAGATAATGCAGTTATACCTCATTTCCTGAAAATATATATTGATAACATACATTTAAGAATACCGATATGTGTGTGGACAAACATGACAGGAATTGATATGAAACTTTCTGTAACCAGAATATTTACATAGCTGAACCTATGTGGTCCAACAGCTAGAATTCTCAGTCTGTAACAGCACAGGTTCTGTTCTCTGCTTAATTGTTTATATTACTTTTGCAGTTACTGGTACTTCAGAGGTAAATGTGTTGCTGTTATAGTACTGAGTTATAAAACTTTTCAAAGTAAAGATTTAATTTATGTTTTAATACTGGAGACCTGATCTTCTACTCACAGTCACAATGCAGTTACATTATTTAACAGTGTCCTAGAACTGTAGAGGGGCACAGCAGGTAGTATTGTCACCACACAGTAAGAGGTTCCCTGGTTTGATTCCAGGTTGTGGTGCCATCTGTGTGGATGTCCTCCTGGTGTTCACGTCAGTTTTCTCTGGGTGTTCCAGTTTCCTCCCACATTCCAGAGACATGCTGTAGGTGGAGTGAACTTTCTCCTCCTCCTCCTTTTGGCTTATCCTGGTTAGGGTTCACCACAGTGGATCACTGGTATGCTCATGATTGGCAGTGGAGTTTTACTGTGTCGAGTCACCAGCCAGGCACCCAACCTTCCAAAGAAGGCACACACACACATACACCAAAACCTAGGGCCAATTTAGAGAGTCCAATCCACCAACAGCATGTCTTTGGGATATGGGAGGAAGGAGGAAGAGGAAACCCATGTAACCACAGGGAGGACATGCAGATTCTGCACAGGAGGCACCCCAACAGAGAATTGATCCAGAGAACCTCTTGCTGTGAGGTGGTAATGCTAACCATAGCACCACCGTTGCCACCCAGAGTGGACACTCTGGAATGGCCAAAGGTGTGAGTATGTGTGAGTGTATGTGGTATTGTTGAACAAATGCAGGGGGGGATGCGCCACCTTAGCAATTGGTGCTAACCCTCACTCTAATGTTGTCCCTTCCCTCAACCCTAACCCTACATCTTAACATCATTAAAACCTTCCCGTAACACTGCCATTACATAAGACAGGCTCAGACACTCAAACATTCACAAACACATACAAACAACACTGCATCTGTTCCCTAACCTAAACCTAAGCCTTACTCTGAAGTAAGCAAACTCACACACAACCACACAACATCCATCATTCACTCATCTGTGACTCTAACCCTAACTCACACACACGTACACACACACACACACACACACACACACACACACACACACACACACACACACTCTCATTGTCTCAACCCTACTTACCTGTATCAACATTCCATATCATCGACATATACACCATTCAGCCAACCATACTGTTGACATTAAACCACGCCCCTGCATTTGTTGAACTAACATACATTCAGTCAAATGCAAGCGACCCATACATAGATAAATAGAAACATATATATAGTATATATACATATATATATATATATATATATATATATATATATATATATATATAGGCATATGTTTATACCATCCATCCACTGACCCTTTTTCCCATTTTTGCACATGCAGTCAGGTTGTCACTTCAGCAATGACCATAATCTATAGCCAATGTGCACATGACTGGGTGTCTAACTCATCCACTCATCATTACTACACACACATACACACACACACACACACACACACACACACACACACACACACACACACACACACACACACACTCACACACACACACACACACACACAGATATATATGAATAGAGAGACTAGATAGATATAGATATTCATCCTTCGGATGAGATGTTAAACTGAGGTGCCATCCTCTTGAGTCAATCTTTGCTCAGGTGGATGTAAAAGATCCCATGGCATCTATCAAAAAGTTCCCTGATGCCCTGGTTAAATTTCCCTGGTAACATAAATACCACCTTGGGTCTACCCAAAAAAGAAGCCACTGTCTTAGTGGGACTAACCTGACCAACATAGGAAAAATAAAGAATTAAATCATGCACACACACACACACACACACACACACACACACACATACATACATATATATATATATATATATATATATATATATCTATATATATATATATATATATATATATGTGTGTGTGTGTGTGTGTGTGTGTGTGTGTGTGTGTGTGTGTGTGTGTGTGTGTGTGTGTGTGTGTGTGTGTGTGTGTGTGTGTGTGCATGTCTGTGTTATATGTATACATCTACTGTATATTTGACATACTGTAGGTATGCACATGAATTCTGATACACATCATGATGTGATAATTGTTTGTGGCACCTATATTTAAAAGCACTTCCAGAACACTGTCTTTGTTTCAACAAGTAGCAATCTCACCTTAAGTGTAGGGCATTACAAAGAGTATGAATTCAAATCCAAGTGTTGCTGATTGGAGTACTAAATTATCTGTGAAATACAACTGTGTCAAGTGGAAGTGTGTTCCAGTGTTTCAAACACAGTCACGCTAATGAACTGCATAATATTTCAAGTACACAGCATAACACATCATGGTCTTAGGAATGCTTAACTGCAGCCCATTACCTGCATGTGTCTGTACTATGAAATGCATGCGGATGATAAACAGATGACTGTGCTGGTCCACCTGATGTATGTGACACATGATCTTGCCATTTATTTTGGTAACATGTTGTCAATAACTAATTCATCTGTTGTTTTAAATCTCTTAGCCGGTCTCATACTCTTTTGCACTATTAGCTGAAGAAGAGATTGCAACTAATGGAATGATGGCAGTGGGTAGAAGAGCAGCAGGGGGCAGTGGTAAGAATACCTGCAACTATTGTCATTCTCAAAATCAGTGATGATAGGTTACATGGCAGCAGTCAGATAGCCTACTGCCTTTCCTGGCCAATAATATAATGAAGATGCTGAGGAATATCTGTTTACTCCCATCATACACTAGTACTAATTGAACCAAGCGGTACCTGTATTTTCTGCACATTATCATCTTACCCATATGACTGCTGACATATGTTATACAGCATATTGTGTGTCACAATTCTTCTCCAGATGCAGATATGCACATCTAGCTGATGTACATATAACCTAAATGGTGATCACATGGCATTTATTTTGAAGGGTGGCTTTTAAGGTTCTAGTGTAGTATGTTTGTGTTGCAGTATTGTTGTGTGTTTCCTGCTTGATGGTTGTTATTAAATCCAGGTTAATAGTTTTAAAGTGTATGCCCAGTGTTGGGTGGCTATTTTCTTTGTTTCACAGCATATGCATGTATACTGTTTCTCCACAGGCAGTGTTCTACTGAACAGTGCATTTTATATGTATCTATATCTATATATATATATATATCTTTACCTGTCGCCTCACAGTAAGATGTTGTCCTGTTCAATTTTCAGCTAGAGCGTCTTCTGTGTGGAGACATGTGTGAATGGGCATACCTTCGTTGAAGGCTGTGTGTCAGAGCTGGCAACTCGGCATGTAAAAATCTACTGCCAATCATTAGCGGACCGGAGTTCCGCTGTGGCGACCCCTAACCGGGAAAAGCCAAAAGACACAACAACAACAACAACATAAAGATATATATATATATATATATATATATATATATATATATATATATATATATATATATATATATATATATATATATATATATAGATAGATAGATATAGACAGATATAGATATAGAAAAAGATATGCATGTTATGATAATGCAGCTGTTGGCATTTGGAGTACTCTCTTTTGCTAGGTGGTATGTATTAGCAGCATGTGTGAGGCATAGTTTCAGGGTGAAATCATATTTTCCATGCATGCACAGTCAGGTCACCTTGTTGTTTTACATGGTCTCTTAGCCAGTGTTTGGTAATGGATGTACAGTATGTTAGGATTACGTACCTTCTTTGCAGTCCATGGCTGCCATGCCATACTATACTTGTAGTACTGTATGTGTTTATGTAGGATGACCTAATTTCCATTCATCTGTTTGCTTGCACACATTAGAAATTCTTGCCTCCACAGTCAAGACAGCAGCACACATATTCAGGTACACTGTCACTTTGACATACTACTAGTCATACATTGTGGCAGTGACTCATTAACATAATGTGCTCTCATGGGTAATTCCTCATGTTCAACATATTTAACGCATGTATGGCACTTATTCAGGTCATTATTTGATGAGTGTGATGAACCCCATTTCATACATAAATCTAGCAGCACTGTGATGGACAGACAGGTATAGTACAGAACAAAATATAATGGAATTTCAACATTAGGCATGCAAACATTGCATTTCATCCTGGATCTGTCATTCTTCCAACAAGTGAACTGTACATACTAAGAGCCATGCTCATTAGAATATACAAAACTTCCCTAACCATATTCAACCATAAAATGGACCAGTGGATGGGAAATGGGAGATTCACTTCTGGTCTGGCACCTATGTCTCTAATGAACAGCGGCAACCTGTAAATGCTTGACCAACCATGCTCTATCTTAAATATTACCATTAAAATACACCCTTAAAAATAACCTCTAGGACACCAAAAAATGCTGTATACATTTGGGAAGTTTGCTTAAGCATGTAGAGGCCCTTGTGGTTGTTGGCTTAGTATACAACTGTCAACCTATTTCCCAGGTGTGTTGACCATGTACACCTGATTGCTCCACATAGGTGTATTACATGTAACATAACACATGTATGTGTATGTGTGTCCTGCACATGTATGGCATCCTTTCATGAATGGTAAATATATATTTGATGTGTCAGTTGAATTGTTGATTAGCAGCACAGATACTACAGTTGCACTGCATTATTGTGTTGCATTTCATATTTATAACAGTACTTCATTTTGCATGACACAAAATTTGCACTTGTTTGATATTGCATCTTAGAGTGGCCCCACAATGATGTGTGAGATCCCCTGTGGAGAAACACTGAGTCAAATCTGTGCCAGAAGGTGTCAAATCCAAAGAGAAATGGCCAGAAGCCCCAGAGGGACCAGGGACAGTGCACATCCTTATTCTGGTTGCATAGTGCCCATATACCTTGCCATAAATTGAGGACTTCAGGGATCAGATGAAGAAGGTCACCCTGGACACCTTTAGAGATGTTCTTTGGGGACATGGCCTGCACAAAAATCAAATACTTCTATGAGTTCATTTGTGAGTATTAGCCTCATCAGTTAGATCCATCAGACTCATAAGTGTGATCTATATATTCCTTTCAATATTTCATGTAACCTGCATGTGGTGGGCATATAGTTCAGCATATTTGTGCATCTTCTGCCATATGATGGTAATGTCCTCCCTATAACACCATTACTTTTGTACCTCAGGATGTCCTGCTATGCTATCTTTGCCATATGACCTTTATGATCACTTGCCATGTGCCTCTTCTTGTCTGTGGTATGCCAACCTTGCATCTTATAAGGGACATGCTGTATTTCTACTTAACTTGCTGAACTCCATTTCTGTGAAAGCCAACATATTGAGGCTTTCATGCTGGCATTTGTCATCATTGTGACTTACACTATGAGACACCAAAGGACATGTGTGAAGATTGGCAGAAGTGGTTTCCATAGGTATGCACTGCAGTGTGGTGTTACTACCTAAGCATATTTCTCTGTTGGATCTGTGTGGATGGCTATCGGGATCATTGATGTCACTGTCCTACCATGTCCACCATGCATACTTGCCTGTGTGAACATTACCTGTTGTATTAGCAGTCTAAAGTTGGGTGTTACATTTCAGCAATTCTAGGTGTGGTCTGTGTCTGCACTGAGTTCCCTTGTATAGCATACCCTCTATAGACATATCCCCCTTCCACTATATATCTGCACCCAACCATTTCCACCTGAGATAGTGTGGATGGTTGTGGAGTTAATCTGTTCATTGGATTACATGTGAATCAGGGAAGTATCTTACTGATTTGCTACCTAAATGTTTGTGTGCCATGGTGACAGGATGACTGTTTGCTTCAGTCTGTCCTGCACCCCAGTGTTTCTGTACATGTCTGTGATTCCTGCATATTTGATCACACTTGTCATTTGCACATCACTGCAGGCTGCATATTCCACATTTATGAGCATTCCAGTATGATGCACAGTGCCAAGTAAGAAGCACTTGTAATGTACATGAGTATGTCTGCATTTGCTCCTGTTGACCATTGACCATTCATGGTTTAACACAGTTGCACACTTACTCTTAGTAGGATCCACATCCTGCATTGATGTGACTTATGATGTACACTGTTAAATCTTTGTGTGTGACATTCGCAATTGTTACAGCATGATTTTTGGACATAACGTTACACACTGATGCATGCACTTTCAAATGATTTACATGTTAGTACCAAGGACACTTCCATGATATGCAGTGTGCATTCAACATGTCTCTTTGTCACCTTATCATGTGATGTTACATTCCAGCATATCTATGTCATTGGTAACCTTGCAACACATGTGCAGTAATGTTGCCCCACATTACTGCAGCCATGGCAAACATTGCATTGTGTTTGCATGATTTTACGTATCTGTAGCTCATTCTGTTTTTTACAAATTGTGATGAACCTATGCTTATGAAAGATTTTCTAATGTTAAGCATTAGTGTCCTGTGTGTAAGAATTGCACACAGCAGTGTCATATCTGTAGTTACACCCCACTCTACATACACTCACATTATCATGCAGCAGAAGTACCACAAAATATATGACTGTACTCAATATTTTGCCCCCATGTTATGATGTGTTTTGACACATAATTATAAATGTGTTTGGCACATGACTGCAAACATCATTTGCATATACATGTGCTGTACACTGACAGATACATTCCTACAATCATCAGTATTGTTGGCACATATGGTCCACAATGTTTTGGCAAGAGTGCATACTTGCTTGATGTGTGACTGCATGTATTTGTTGCAGTTGCACATGTTAACTGCAGTGCTATCTAGCAGTAGCAGAAGCTAAGGTTTCCATGGAAACCTGTTTTTATGCTTCAAAATTTACAATATAGTGATATTACTGTACAGAGACATGTCTGCATCATGCATGTAAGATATATGACCTAATTTGTCTTGCATACACATAGTCCAGTACTTGTGATTTGATAAGTAACATATGAAAGTATTGCAGTACAGCTACCATGTTGAAGGTGAAGTAAGCCTACACTACTGTAAAATATATGGCGGTGCATGTCATACAATGTATGTTGGCTGTAGCATGTCAAGAATGGTAGCAATGTATACCTGTGGTGTATGTACAGTAGGCATGTTTAATGTGCACAGATAACATGTGGTGCCCTAGCATTCCATAACATTTTATTACATTTCTCACTGTTTATGCAGTAGTGATTCTCTACTGTTCCAAGTACAGTGTGTGTCAGCTACTTATTCCTGTTATTTGGTATATAGCTCAGTATCTGAGTACTATTAAGGGTTAGTGATAAGATACCTGACTTTTATATTTAGAGTCAAGGGTTCAGTCCTGAATTCTGGTCCTGTGATCCTACATGTGTTTTGGTCTTTAGCAAGTTTGGCCTATGCCATCTGTGTACATGCCTATATCTTCCAACATATGACATGTGTGCAGTCCACATATGTGTGGTTAGGGTATCCTTTCTGGAAAGATATTTGCATACATACAATGTGCTTGTTGAGAATCCAGTGAGGTGCACACACACTGCTGACATTACCGATGCAATAATATTGTTGACATCAGTGTATTATTTGAGATTGTTTGCATGATGGGCTATGTGTAGGTTACAACCCTCCCTTATTTGTCCTTTTTGGTGTGACCCATGGCCTGTCATGTGCTGTTTGCCTCTTTATTGTATATGTGCCACATCCCATATTTTTGTATTGCACCAACCTTGTGCTTGTGTTATATGCTATCCTGTATGTTTTTGCTTTTTCCTTGACTTAACTACCCTTTATCATTTAAAGACAGCTCACTAGTCTATCTTCTCTCCTACAAGTGGGAGCCTATTCCCACAAATCAAAATACTCACGATGCTCATACCCCCTTCCTTTCCATTCTTTCTTGTGTGTTACCCCTCTTTACCTTTGCCACTCTTCTATTATCTCTTCTACTCTTTCAGGTTTGTGCATCACATCTGCTGCCCACACATGTCCCGCTCCACACAATGTTTTTTCAGTAACTGCTTATTACCTTACATCCCACATCACCATTTTTTTTTAATTCTTAAGCTACCCAGCAGATTCCACAGTAATGTGAAATTCTGCATGCAACAGTTTCATAGACAAGTGGTGTATAGTTACATACTTACCAGTTTGCTATGTATTTTAAAATGTATAACACTGCATCTAGCCTTTAATAAACACATTTGTCACACTTGTCTAATGACATCACACAGTTTAGTATCTACAACATAGCTTTGTGTTATTTCACAAAAATACGACGTTTCCAAGCCAGACTGTAACTTTCTACCGTTAGTTTCTGATTACAGCTCTTATGCATTTCTCTGATTTTATTTGCACTAACTAACCTCATAATTGCTTGTGACCCCCAACTCAACATTTATTCATCTTTTATTCTATGTTATTACAGAAAATAATAGAAAAATGGGAGGAAAAGAGAGAAGTAAGAACAGAAAACAGAAGAGGGAAAGATAAAAGAAGAAAAAGAAAGGAAAGACTTGGGACTTCCTATACAGGCAATGAAGTTTAACTTTGCTGGAACATTTAATATAATTCTGAGAAATCCAGGAAGAATAATACATTAAGAATTTGTTTAAATTCATCAAATGTGCCACAGGGCAAATCTTCAATCATTTTCATGTTTTTTCTGTCTCCTGAAGTCTAAATTTGTATTTAAAAGACCTGAAGCTAAATTGTAAATTGTCCCCTTCCAGGTGTTACTTACCCCACCTATTTTCTAGACACTATTGCTGACTCTCACCTTCTGAGTAGGTATATATTCAGGTATAAATATTAAGTATTGTTCCAAGGCACTATTTTTGCAGGGATTTGGTTAGCTACCATCTCATACAGATGAAGACAGAGTACTGTGTTACTGTATACCATTAGTTCAGTGTGATATAGGGTTAGCATATTGAGATTCCAGTCTGCAATTTTATTCCCACAGCATACTTGGCACACTAGCTTTTAAACTGCTGGAGTAATTTCAAATACATTTAAAAGTTTAGCAGTTCAAACATGGGAAACCCTGTTATTTTCCCTCTCTTCTGATGAGCATGCAAGAAGCTGTCAATATTTTCTCATCTCCACATAGCAATTGTTTGCAGCATGTTAGCCATGTCTTATATTATTTATAGAAAGAAAATGTATTTGCTCCCACTAATGACTGATGATGCCTGATGTACATTTATATTTTATGAACAACCAGAGATGAGTTCACTTATTCCAACTGCTATCTTTGTTTAATCAAGACACTGTAATAACCAGCTTTTCTCTCAGCTATGGAGCTTCCCACACTTAATAGCATTTGTAGCTCTATCTAAAACTCCTGCACCCCTTGGTTTCCTACCACTACTACCTTTTGTTCGACAAAATCAGATTTTTATGGCCATTACACTCTAAATATTGTTTTTCATTTATTTCTTTTATGAACTGAATGTAATTGTTGCATTGCCTTCTGTGCAACATAACTGACATCAAAGCTTGTCTATATCAAATGAATGTATCAAACATAGACCTAGAGTGCATAATTTCTCCTAGCTTGTTATATATTTTAAATAGTTGGACAAATGTATACCTTAAGTCTCATTCTGCATATGGTCTGTCTGAAGCAGATTCAGTTATATTGCTGTGAATGGCACAACGGGTTGCATACTTGCCTTTAATGCAGAAAGTTGTGGGTTGTATTCTCACACCAAGTAGATTGAATTCTGACCATACAAGATGGTGTGAAGGGGGTATTATACTACTAAGTGTGTTGTCCTTGGGCCGAAATGTTTAACCAACATACCATCTGCTTGTGTAGGTGGTAGCTTTGGTTGGTGTAAAAGATCCATTAGCACCTATCAAAATAGTAAGGGAAGTTCCCAGATGTCTTGACCAAATTTCCCCCAATAGTATAAATACCACCTCAGGTCTCCAAAAACACAAACTGGTAACCTGAAATGAAGCGTAAGGGAAAAAGAGCCCTCTAAAAATAGTCCTGCTACAAAAAACATCCACAGCACCAGCAAATACACAAGTCACGGCTGATTGCCACAATATGTGTTCAAAATGAAGATCATAGCCCAGAATAAATTGTAGTCAAATTTAATGAGTAGAAAGTAACATTCAACATACAAACAACACATTAATTCAATAATAAATAATTTTGTATTACAGCACAAAACTAAAGCAAATAATTACAATAGTTTAAAATAGTTTAACAGAGGCTATCCTTGGCATTTAAGAGGCAGCTGGACATTTATTCACTGTGGTAACTTTAAAAGCAGTGATGTAGCTGATTGATACACTCTAAGTCCTGGATGTTACAAGGGATGAAAGTGCTGTGTGTGTTTTTAAAGTGTTTATTATACCTGTTCTTTGTATGTTGCATGTACTTGCTGGTGCTGTTGACGTTTTTATTTGTAGCAGGGCTATCTGTTTGGGGTTCCATTCCCCTTACGCTTCCTCATTTCAGGTTACCACCCGAGGTCTCCCCTTTGAAGAGGTTACTAGCCTAATAGAATTAACCTAGTTAATGAAAAATAAATAAAATAAAATGTTTGCCTTATTTACTAGTATAACTAAAGTGACTTTGTTATCATGATAGCTAGCTGCATATTCCTTGCTATTGTTTCATACTCCCTTAAGATAGATGTGCAATTTCATAGATTTTTAGATTCATAGGTTTGATGAACAAAGGCATAACTTATTGGACATTGGAGAACATGATGTTCTGGACCCCACAATGAAAGTTATGATACCAATGCAGTCATCTGATTCCTTCTGGAAGACACAGAATGAGAGGTTCACTTTAACGAAGAGTAGCTGTTTATTCCACAGATGAGTCTTCAAGATATGACAATGTCTCATCTCTTAATTCAGTTGCTATTAATTTTTATTGAGAGTGGGTGCCATCTTGTGTTCTAATCAGGGAGGGAGGTGTTCTAAGCAATGGATTTCAAACAGTGAGATGTACTTTAATACTCTGTCTATCAAGGATACATCTCATCTAAGATGACAGTAAGGGATAGAGAAGGCAGAAAGAGTTGCAGTAACCTTTTCTATGAGAGAAGACTTGAAGTCCATTGATTCTCTTGGTGAGCAACCTTTGTAACTCATCCACCTGTATCAGTTGACACTTGAGTAGATTGCAAATCAGGGTACAGTATTCTATAACTGTTGTGATTAAAGATGTGTCCATGGAGACAGTTATCTCTCTGGCATAGTTCTCAACTCCACAACAGCTCAAGTGAGCAATTCCACATGCTTTATGGGTATCATATCAAATGACACTGGCTACTAGGACTCCAGAGTCTTTTCCTAGTTTGCCAGACTGGTTGTTCCCCACCAACAGTACAAACATCTACTTTTTTGCCATTATGGCCAAATATGTTCTACTGATTCACTCATATTTAATGTTAAATAAAGTTTAAATGGTGGGTGTATATGAGGGTAAAGAACAGGCCGAGACTAAAATACTTTTCTTGTGATCAGTTCTCTAACCTGGTAAACAGATTTTAAATAAAAATTATAAAAAAAAAGAAATGAAGCAAGCAATGATCTCAAGTTTGCAGTCATCTGCTTATTTGATGAGCCAAACACCGGAACCATAAAAGTAGCCCTGGGACAGTGTTGAGGACCTCCACTGATGAAAGGTGATGGTGAACATAGGAATCCTCATATTCCTACCTTGTTGTGCATTACCTGCAGTCATTTAAGTTATTATGCTTCATTTACCGATAGATCTCTGTACTCCATTGTGGAGTATAGTGCCAAACACCTTAACAATAAGGAGGTAATCTGAATAGACTGATAAACATTCATCCAGGAGTGGCAGTCACACCCCTGAAGAAATTTACAGGGTTAAGCATACATGATCTGGCATCAGCAAATTTGTGATGGATTAGCTCAAAATGAATGAGGTTTTCTTTGTCTGCTCATGATAACTTTGTGCATCACCTTCCACAATATGCTTAAAAGGCAGATCATTGTGTTATTACTGATATCTATGAAAGGCCATCTCCTATGGATTGGGACTACAAAAGCCTCCATCCAGATATAAGGGATATAGTCAGTTTTTATCTTTTATTAAAATGTGTGTAAGGGGTATACCAGGTTATTTTTTCTTGCACAAATTAGATTTCTTGGTATGCCATCTGGTCTCATAGAACTGTTGACATTCTTCATATTGAGTACTGCTGCAGTAGCCTTAGCTATATGGGTTTTATCCTGCCAAAGATACAACAGCCGGCCTGTTTACAAAGTTTCAGAGCATCTCCTTCTATGCACCCAAACTGTCAAGCAGCTTGAGATGAGCTGACTAAAAGACAAATTTGGGTGCAAAGCCCTTCAGACCATTACTGCCGCTGAAGAGCATGCTCCTCTGAGGCACTTGAGGGTCATTGGTCAGCAGACCGTTACTGCCGCTGAAGAGCATGCTCCTCTGAGGCACTTGAGGGTCATTGGTCAGCTTGTGCTTTCCTTTGTTGAGCAGATAAGTTCCCTTTGGGGGAAAAAACTTCCATTTTCTTATTTTTACTGATGTGTATTACTTTCTTCTTCAGGAAAGTTATTTTAAAGCTAGGAGTGTTGCATTTTAACGGATCATCTTGAGACCGTAAAGTCATTTTAAATGAAGTAGTCATTGTTTCTGTCAGTTTAAACATAGTGTTATCTAACTGTTAAAATATTTTCTGTGGATAAATTGTGTTTATTTTAATGTGGTGGGGCTGCCATAGTGTTTGAAAGTGGTTTTTACTGTATTTTTTCCGTCTAAAAAAATCAGTTTTTGTGGACTGGTAGTTTTACTGGCATTGTTATTTGTTTTTCCCAGGATAGAGGCATCATTTTTTGCTCGACTATCAAAGAGATTATCACTCCCATGGCTGGCCCTTCTTCCAGCAACAGAAAGAAACAGTTAAGCAAACAACCATTGTTACCACAGCTGGCTAGCAGTTTGCCTTAGCCATGGGTGGGTGACTCTGCTGTGGTCATTTGTTGTACCTCAGACCACTCATCTTTTATCCAGATCACTCTGGTGTAGCACCTACAGCCACTGTGGACTGATGGGTAGCCATGTACTCTGCAGCTGTTGGGGGTCACCTCAATGGGCAAGAGAGAACCTCTCTTGTCAGTCCAGGGAAGAGGGAAAAGGGAAGGTTTCTCTGTTGTGTCAGAATGCTATGCCCACCAATGGGGAAGCAGAGGTTGTCATTAGAAACATGATTCACCACATTTGTCCTGTCAAAAATAACAGAAAACCAAGCCTGTATCTACTCCTCCTCAAATTTCTTTGGATAGGAGTAGTTTACTGGGACTGGCTCAATGTTTGATTGAGGCTGTTGATCCTTCTTGCAGAGTTGTTTCTGGAAAAAGAAAGAGGGCTGCCTCCTTTCCTGAAGAGACGTAAAATTTTGAATCTGAACAGGAAGATGCAGAGATGGATTCAGGGTTCTGTCCTCAGATTTCTGATTCAGACTCATAGGAGCGATCACTTTCTGATTCTCCCTGTGAAGGTTTCTCTTTCCTTTAGACTATTACTATAATATCCTAGTGCTTTCAGTGGGAGAACACTAAGGTTGCTCAGTCCCTCAAAAAAAAACTATGAGTTGTTACAGAAGGATTTTTCAGAACCTACAACCATTCCTCCTGTCCTGTCTGCTTTACAGAATGTGTGCCTTACTGCCTGAGATTTTCCTGATAGTTAGCTAGCTGTCCCTAAAAAAGCAAATAAGATGTGTAAAGTTCCTCAGTCGTTTACATTTTTACACAATATTCCCAAACCTGCCCCAGCAGCTCTAGCCTTAGTTGACTCCTCTGCTGCTAAACACTTGCTGAATTCTAATCCTACTCTTTCTAATAAGAATGGGAAAATTATTGATAGGTATGTGGAAAAGGTGTATATTTCTGCAACTTTGCATTTCAGAATTTTAAATTGTCAGGCTCATACTGTATAAAAGTTTTTTCTGACATACTGTGAAAGTATGAGGAATGTTTTATCTATAGTTTCTTCTTGTGAAGAAAAATCTGCTTTAAATTACTTAGTTTTTTATTGCACAGGTCACTACTCATTGTGTTGTTGAGTATGTACGACTCTGTTGATACTTCTTTCAGGACTATGGCCACTGGTATGGTTTTAAGATTTGCTTGGCTGCATTCTCAGAACCTTCTAGATGATGTTAAAAATGAGATTTTAAATTCTCTCTTTGATATAAATTTAGTGTTTGTCCTCTCTGCTGCACAAGTGATTAAGTCGTGTGATGAAAAGGGCAAGCTTTTCTGGGGAATCTCGAAGATTTCACAGCCCTCCTTTTCCAAATTGTCCAAGAGGTTTTCTTTTTCATCATCCAACTTCAGCAGAAAACAGAATAAACCATCTCAACCAAATTCAGGTAAACAGACATTTAAGAAGTGGCAAGGAGTTCCAAAGAGAAGTCTCAAACCTCTGAAAACCAAGGACACTCCAACAAGTCTGATGACTATTCAAGAGATCATAGGATCATAGAAGATTACTAGGCTATCGACCCAGGGGACATTTCAAGCCTAGCCATTTCGCACCAATGCAATACCATAGAAATGTTAGTTAATACCCAAGATTGCATTAAGTAATGACTGCCCATGTCCAGAAGGGTTGTGGATGCTATCCCTGGTAAAAATGTATAGTGCCTCATCCACTTGTCCAGGTTCCTCTTGAACAGTGTCATAGAAGTGCTTTGTTTCACATGAATAGGTAGTGCATTCCAAAGACACAGCAGTTACTGGGAAATAAACTTGTCCCTCCACCATGTCCTACTTAAGTTGCAGGCAATATTTAGGTCCCTGTAATGAGTAGCCCTAGTCCCGTTTGATTTATGGATATGCAGCAAGTTCCTTAAGTTTGGGTCAGAGATTGCTCTCCTAAGAAGTCTATATGATACAGAGCATAGTGACAGAGACAGTAGTCAGTTTGTGCAAGGCAGGTTCTTGAGTCCCTTGATCTTCTTTGCTAGAAACCTCTGAGATCTCTCCAGTTGCTGCAGGTGCTTTGCACGGTACATGCGGAATGGGGTGTTATACATAATTATGGGCTGGATTAGTGCAGAGTTTAGTGGGGTTATAACCTCTTTTGCTCTCAAGGCTATGTGGAAAGCCTTACTTACTACAGTAGAGACATGGTGGTCGAAGTTAAGGTCGCAGTCAACTGGTGATCCCGGCTCCCTTACCACTCTGTGGGTGTTTGGGGTATTGTGGTTGATCTGATAGTATGAAGGGACATTGTTTGGGCTGAAGTGAATGATGATGCATTTCTTTGCATTCAGTTTGCCATTGTGACTAAGACATTACTCACTTGTATGTGTAAGACCTTCCTGGAGTGTACTGACATCATTTGGGGATTCATTCCTTGCACCCGGTTTGCAGTCATCTGCAAACTTGGTCAGCCACAACCCCTTATTTTTGAACTGAACTTCTGAGAAATATATACCAAGCAGTAAGGGGCACAGCACTGACCCCTGTGCACCTCACTGGTAACAGGTCTGCTGGTTGATGTGGAGTCACCCACTTTGACAGTGTGTATCTGGTTTGTGAGCCAGCTGGCAACCCATCTTACAATGAAGGGGTTTACATTCAGTTTGCAAAGTTTATTGATAATGCCTGAGTGTGGGATTGTGTTGAAAGCCTTTACCAAGATTTGCCTTCATCAATGACCCTAATCACTAGACCTCTCAACCAATTCAGGACAAATTTCAACGGAATCAGGGACAAGTAAAGAAAAAATCAGGGACACTTTTAAAATATTACTGCTATTAACTTGAAACATTGACAGAAGAGCATATGAATTAATACACATTTTCTGATGTAAAAGAAGTTCATAACTCTTAATTATTGTCATTATTCATTAAGTGTAATTCACCACATTTCCTCCAAAAGTCACTAGTTTTAGGAGGGATTAAGAGGGATAGAGTTAAAATTTGAGTCAAAATCAGGGACGTCCCTGAAAATCAGGGACAGTTGAGAGGTATGCTGATCACATTTTCAAAAAAATTCACCAGATTTAACAGGTAGGATCTGCCCTCAATGAAGCTGAATTGGGTAGGATCCTGGGTTTGGAGGTCGTCTACATCTTTATTTATGAGGTACATGATGATATTTTCCATGATCTTACAGATGAGACTCGTCAGGCTTATGGGTCTGTAATCCCCCAGGTCTGCTGCTTGGCCACCTTTGTGGAGAGGAATAACTGTTGCTGTTCTCCATTCCATGGGAATAAAGACTGTGGTTAGACTATGATTGAAAGGGATACTTAATTGTGGTGCTAGTTTATGTTTTAGCCCATTTAGAAGACAGCCTGAGATGCAGTCTGGTCTCATAGAGGCTATGTTTTTTGCCTTGGACAGTGCTTTGATGACCTGTACTTCAGATATGTAGGGTGGGGGGGTGGGGGGTTTGGGGGGAGGTTCGTGATAAGTTTGGAGAGGATAAGGGAGTGAAATTTTCACCAAACCTATACACTAGCTGGTTTACTATCTCTGTGAGGCCAGTGTGTGTGATACCATTGGTCACTAGTTCTGTACATGCTTGGGTCCTACCTTTTAGCTGTACATAGCTGTAAAAGGCTTTATATTTATCCTTGGCAGTACTTGCCAAGTTTTTCTCAAATAAGCCCTTAGAGGATTTGATAAGTTTTCTTGTTTGCATGTTGAGGATGAGAAGGGTGATTTTCCATTGTTGGGGTCTCACCTTTGTTTTCTTGGACAGCAACATTTTTTATTTATTGTAAAGTTTGTTGATGCTGTATGTCTACCATGGCAGCTTGTTTTTACTTGGGGTTCTGGCTTTGATTCTTTCTGGTGCAGCCGAGTCTATACACTTATGCAAATGATTGTACAGGGCTTAGTGTAAGCTTTGGTGTAGTTACCACTTCCATCTGAGGTTGGGGCTTGGAATGCATTTATACCTTCACCTAGGAGGGTATAGCTTCCTTGGTGTAGTTTTTTTAGTCTGATTTCACCCTTTGTGAGTCCTGATGTTAGTGTCAGCTTGAAGGTGATTGATTTGTGGTTCAGATTTAACTAATGAGGGTCCAACAGTTGCAGTAGTGCATCTGTTTGACATGGTAAGAACCACATCTAGTATGTTTGTTCCTTTTGTCGAGGTATGAACAATTTGTTCCAGAGCATTTGAGTTAACAAAGTCAAGGAACTTTTGCACTAGTGAGTTAGGGCTAGCTTAGGTTTCCCATTTGATGGTGGGATAATTGAAATCCCCCATAACCAGAGTGTTGGGTAATATTTGGATTGTCTCGAGTTTGGTGAAATACGCTCTGTGTGCGTCACAACCCAAGGAGAGGAATCTATAACTGGCTATGACTTGAATGGGTGTCTTACCCAATGTAACTTGAACTTTGAGTAACTCCATGGAGTTGTCCAGTCTAACTAGATGGAAGGTGAATTTATCTCTAATATAGATAGAAACACCATCTCTGTTTGTTCTCACATGTTCATTTTGCAGTCTGATTGTGTGGATGGGATTGAAGCTGTGCAAGGCCAGAGTACTCTCTGAGGCCTTGAACCAGGTTTCTGTGACTGCACAGACATCTACATCTTCCAGTGATAGAAGTGTGTCCAGGGTGTGCATTGTTTTTTATTTAGGCTCCTAGCATTTAGCAGCATGATCCTTATTTTGTTATGCTTGGCAAATTTCATGACGGTAAGTTTGTTTTCGAGACCTTGCCTAAAAAGGCACTATGGAGAGGCAAGAACCTTTGGCAGCAGCCAAAAGCCTAGTGGTGCCAGGTGCAAACCATCTCTGGCAAAGCAGCAAGGTCTGTTGACCATGACATCCCAGGCTGACAAGAACTGGATCTCCTTTGAATTGCACCAAAAACTGAGACAATTAATGAAATCAGTCATTTTTTGTTTATACTGTGGCATCATTCTAAGGGAGGGTCATATGCTGCTCAAGGCTAGCTGGGGACATACCTGCTTGGGACATGTACACAGACAGTTCAGTCATGTCTCTCTTCTTATAGTCCAGTGAGGTACATCTCAGGTCATTCAGTATGAGCTTTGACAGAGTCATAATGGCACTTGATGCTGAGAGACCTGAATGCATGCATCATCTGATGAATCCTGGCACTGGACAGGCAACTGACCAAGACTTTCTCCTTGTCCAGCCTGATGAGTGGGATGTCTGTGTATCTCACTATTGAGTCTCCAATTACTAGAAAATTTGGTTTTTGAGTGTTATACCTTACAGCCTTAATAGGTGACACACTGGTGTTGCTATGTGTCATGGGTGCTGTGGGAATTGATAGTTGCAGCAGTCTTGTGTTTTGGAGGTCTCTGGTGTTGCTAAGTTTTTTTCAGAGAATCTCTGCATATGTTGATTTTTGTATGAGATGTAAATTATGTGCATGAGTAGTGGTGGGTGGGTTGACAACCTCTTCCATGTTACTATTTTGAGTGCGAGAGAGCATGGATTCAAGATTTTTGGTGTAGATACATCTCTCACACTCTGTACTAGAGTGAGTTATTAGTAGAGGGTTGTCTGTGTACATGGGACAATTGCTAAACTGCCTCAAGATCCCCAAGTCAACCATGTTGGCAGGAGAAACAAGGGTGGTCCTACTGTCAATAATGCTAGGTTGAAGACTGTTATCACTAAGGGGGGGGGGGGCTTTTCAGGCTAGATCAAGGAGGAGCTCAGAGGATGGATATTCCTGACTGGAGATTTTCTGTTAGTAGTTTAATAGGTTTCAGCTCACTAGCAGTATTTCTTTGACTGGGAAAGTACTAAGGGTGAGGGCTACACTAGTGTGCTACAGCTGTATCTATTATACTGTTTACTGCACTTTTTTATTGCCTACCACCTACTTTAATACTTGAATTTATCTGTCCCGTTATGGCACACAACTGTGCAGCAGTTCATGGTGCTGTGTGATGTGCAAACAAGCAGAAACCTGCTCAAATGCAGGGATTAAATACCTGAAGCTAAAAACCTGAAAAAAAACTCTAAAACGTTTCAAATTCACCAATGAGGACGCTTACTCCAAGGCCTAGACTAACCACCCTTCACCAGACAGGTTCCAATCAGCACAATCTTCTCACTAGAGTACAAAAAGGCCCTTTTCAATCCAAGATGGCCTGGAAAATGTGCTCAGAACAAACAGCCACTACAAACAGACCCAGATGCAGCAAACCTGTATCTGGACTATACTACAGCTACTACCTACCCGAGTTTTGACGGGAACCACTACAGAATGTTTAACACTGCAGAAAAATAACAGTGAGATACTAGCAATCATTTAAAACAGCAGAAAAATCAACAACTCTAAAGAATGTTTTAAACAGCTAACGAATCAGTTATTTTAACACTTCTTGGTGGGAAAACCAGAACAAGTAAAACAGATTGCTTTGCAACAGTGAAAAGTACCAGCTAATACTTAACAAAAAGTGAAAATAGCAAAAATAGATTTTTAAACAGTGAAAACAGTAATAAAATATGATTTAACACGCACAGTAAGGCAAACAATTGCCGTAAGACAGTATAGATTAGTACAAAGTATTTAAATACAGTATTAAAGTAGGTGTCACGCAATAAAAAAGTGCAGTAAATAGAATAAACAAGCAAAAAAGAAAAAAAACAGGCATTTTATGTTTTTTGTGAAGCTCAGAACCCTCTAGTCATCTGGAATCTGAGCTCAGAGTTGTGTCTGGTAGCCCACCTTATTTCAGCTCGATACAAACAAGCAGAAACCTGCTCAAATGCAGGGCTTAAATACCAGAAGCTAAAAACTTGGAAAAAAAAAAACGTTAAAAAGGTTCATATTTATCAGTGATGAAGCCGACTCCAAGCCCTAGACCAGCCAATCTTCACCAGACAGGTTCCAATCAGCACACACCTCTCACTAGAGTGTAGAAAGGTCCCTTCCAATCCAATATGACTTGGAAATGTCCTCAGAACAAACAGCCACTATAGACAGACCCAAATGCAGTAAACCTGTATCTGGACTATTCTACAGCTACTAGCTAGCCTAGTTTCAGTGTGAACCACTAGACAATGTTTAACACAGCAGAAAAAAATAGCAGTAAGACACTAAAAATCATTTAAAACAGCAAAAATCAGCAAGGAGATTCTAAAGAATTCTTTAAATGGATAACAAATCAGTTATTTTTAACACTGCTTAGTGGAAAACCAGAACAAACAGAACAGCTTGCTTTGCAACAGTGAAAAGTAGCAGCAAATACTTAACAAACAGTGAAAACAGCAAAAAGAGCTTTGCAAACAGTGAAAACAGCAAGGAAATAAGACTTAACAGGCACAGTAAGGCAGACAAGCAGTACAACAGTGTAGTTTAGTACGCAGTATATACACACAGTGTTAAAGTAGGCAGTAGGCAATAAAAACATGCAGTAAATAGTATAAATAGGTTCTCTTTCTCTTCAAGAAAGTTTGATGAATCTCCATTTTTCCTTTGGCAACAAATTGTTTCAGACAAATGAATTCTGGAAATAAATCATCAGGGTTGCAGACAGGAATGGGAGGAAATTCCTCCTTTTCAGGGAGGTCATTCACTGTTTTGTTTCCATCTGTTCTTCATCACATGCTGTCCCAAGGAGTGATAGTACCAGTTCTTCCTACCCAGGTAGGGAAGGGGTTTTATTCAAAGATGTTTCTAATTCCAAAGAAAAAAGAATGCTTGGAGACCAGTTCTGGATTTTTCTTTCCTAAACTTGTTTGTGATAGTGCCCAAATTAAAAATGATTTAACTTCACAACCTGTTGTCTCTTCTTTCTCTTTCACGTTTTCTGGCAGCACTAGACTTTAAATATGTTTATCATCAAATTCCCATTCATCCAGAATTCAGGTTTTTCATAAGCTTGTCTGGATCACGTTATCATTTCTCCACACTAAACTTTGGACTTTCCACTATACCAAGTGTGTTCACAAACTGTCTAGCTGCCGTTATAGCTCATTGCAGCAACAGGGTATCCACATTTTTCCATATTTAGATGACTTGCTTATCCTTGCAGAGTCTTTTTTCAGAGTGTCAGGAATCTCTTTGTTAGATAATAAATCTCTTGCATAAGCTGGGATTCCAAGAGAACATTCAGTAGTCTTTCTTGACAACCTCACGCAGGATTATGTTCCTGGGTTGTAAACTATACACCTCAGTTTAAAGAGCTTTTCTTCCACAGGAAAACAAATAGATATTTATTTAGAACTATTTCTAAGGCTTTCCACTCTGACTTCAGTCACTATGAGGGAATACCTCAGGATTGTGGGTCTCATGGCATCTGTGATTCTCAAGATACTCCCTAGTAAGATTCACCATGAGAAAGATCGAGTGGTGTCTGAAATATTTTTGGTCCTAGCATCAGCACCCTTTACCTTTTCAGATCCCAGTACTGTGGTTTGTCAGAAGAGAAATCACTAGTGGAGATAACAGACACCCGTAATCAAGGTTGCCCCTTCTCCCTCCCTGCTCCAAAACAGCCAGTCACTACAAATGCCTCAGAAGTTGCTTGGGGAGCAGTTTCAGGAGAGATAAATTGCAGGGGGTGTGGACACCAAGGACAGATGCAAGCACATAGATATCACCAGATCAAGGCACTCTATTCTCTGAACCATCTTTGATCCCTAATACCTCTTCAAGTGGTTATATTCAATACCGTAGTGATGTGGTATGTCAACAAGCAAGGGCTACAGGGTTGTATCCCTTTTGCAGACTAGCCATGCCTGCTTGGGATATAGATTCACAGCACAATCTCATGCTACAGACATCCTACATTCCATCAGAGCAAACTTGTGTGGCAGAGAAACTGAGCAGGGTCAGGGAAGAACTTCATACATGGAAACTAGATAGATGGGGAGGGGGGGTGTATTCCAAGATTTGATCCATCTGCAGGGAGTTCCACAAGCAGACTTCTTTGCCTCCTCTCTGAACAATCAACTGGCAAAATTCTCCTCCAAGACTCCATGGAAGAAGGCCTGGAAGGCAGATGCTTTTTCTTTTCTTTGGGCAGGAATGTTCCTGTGTGCCTTTCCACTAATATCCAGGGAAGATCTGAAGATTCAGAAGAAATCCAGCAAGATCATTGTCACTGGTGCAGTAGCTGTTTCCGCCCTCTATCCTCCCTTGTTATTTTGTGTGTGTTTTCATGTGGTTTGGACATTTATTTTTTGTTATTCCTATCCTTGACCTTTCAGAGCTCAGCCTCCCTCTCTCAGCTGGCAGGATAGCTCTGAAGGGCTTTGTACCCAAACTTGTCTTTTTAGTCAGCTCGTCTCAAGCTGGCTGACAGTTTGTGTGAATGGAAGGTGCCCTGAAGTTTTGGAAGCTCATCAGTAGTTAATCCTTGGCATTATATAATCCATATAACTAAGGATACTGCAGCAGTGATCATTTTAATAAGTTCTTTCTGGATGGAGCTGACCTTAGCACTGTTTCTTTACATTGAGTAAAGCTTGAAGGTTTTGAACGCATATTACTTTTGCTTTATTAATTTTTGTGACTCCACCCTTTAGCTTTAGTCAAGAATTTTCCACTATATTTATATATGGGGATGAGTTTGTTAATGCAGTTATTTAAGATCATGAACAATTTACCAATAAGTGGAAGGGGGATAATATATGGCTATGGTAAGTGCTAATTTCTACAAATTAAATGTACAGGGCTGGTCGGTGTTAATTTCTACAAATTAAATGTACATGCACCATAATTGCTTTCTGAAAAGTCCTTAATATCATGGCGCTGTGATCAGTGCAAAAGAGGTGGGTAATGTTTTAGCTTAGCGCAGCTAGAAAGAATGTTCATCATGATATCCAGGATGTTTTTACTTGTAGTCCTCTTTTTTACCTTATGTTTTTGTGGCCAATTATTGGCTGGGGTATGGTAAGAAATCATTCAGATCACTGAGTAAAGAAAGTATTTTCTGTTATGGAAAGGGGAATATGTCTATCAGGGAGCTGCTCATGTCTTTGAGATGATATGGAATGCTTGTAATAACACATTATAAAACTGTAGTTTGTTTACTGTAACCCTGGTTAGACTATGTCTTGTGCACAATTGGTTTCTATAACCCTGCTTATGAAAGACTGTCTTTTATTGAAATAGATAAACCACATCCTTGGTCATAGGGCCTCTTAAATGGAAAATGTTGCAAATGGGAATTTGGGGAGTGCAGTACATGTTTTAAAGTATGTTGCTGTGACAACACATATCCTCATTCCCTCAAGGGTAAGATAATCCCCTAGATATTTCAGGATTTTTATTTTGGCTAAGTACATGGCTGAATCACTTATTCATATATAATATGTGCAGCTTATTTGGAAATGTTAGATATCTGATCCCATATATAAATGGCACTATGGGAGAAGAAAAGAGTCTGTTCAGTACGTTTACTCCTTTTAAGGAGCAGAGCAGTCCATCACTAATGGATAAGGATTTACCAGCCTAGAGAAAGCCAACCTCAATGTCAGTTATATCCCCGTGCATCACAGGAAGAGAGGAGCATCCAATGTCATTGATTCCAACATAAACAGTTGCAAAATCAAGATGTTTACAGAATCAGGCCATGGATACATTTCATGGCCTAAATAGTACCATTAATCTTATCTCCATGGAGACAGAATACTGTTAGGCTTATTCATCCAATTGTATGACCACAGAGCTGGTGCATATAATTACAGAGTCACCAATAAAGAGGATATTTCCATTAAGTTTTGTTTGGTTTTAAGGATGGATTATGAGCTTGTCCATGATTAGCTTGTAGAGATATAAACAAGGAAGAGGATTTGTGCACTACAAAAGGGGACAAGCACGTTCCAGAATGGCTTAATTAAGTTAGCTGTAAGTGGTCCCAGCTTGAAAGCTCCTCTAAGGAATGTCTTACACAAGCAACAGATCTGCAAGAGATCTTCAATATTTGTTTATCCCTTTTCAGCCATGAGGATGAAGTATTCCTGGAAAAACTTGCTGGACTGAATCTGCTCATAAAAAAATTCTAAAGCTGTTTTATTTTACAAAGAAAAAGGCAAAGAGAAGTTTCAGAAAAAGTGCTACCTGGAGACCATTGCTCTGTACTCAAAGGGGATTTCACATGCCACACCTGGGACTGAGGATATAGCTATCTGTTATGCAAATCGATCTGCAGCCCTGTACTATCTCAAGGAATATGAGATATATAAGACAAATGGTTTTAATTAAAGTATTTCTGATGAGGTCTATGGTTCTATGGATGAAAATGTGTGGTATCTGCAGCATTAAATAAAGAGTTTTGTGCACTAATTTTGCTGGGTGCGATCTCCGCTTTTTTCGCCTTGATATCTGGTTACTGGTTAGTTTTGGCGGAATTACTCCAGCTTGTTTTATTACTTTATATTATAAATATCCCTTACATGTTCTAGTAGTCTCACTTTGAATGCCCTGTTGGTCTCCCCAATATAAAATAAATTGCAAGGACATCTGAAGGCGTAGACAACACCCTCAGTATCACAAGTGAAGTTATTCTAAGTTTCAAAGGGAATATTATTAATTCTTGGAAAATTTTCTACTACAAATTTACAGCAAGTGGTTCCCCTGATGTTTAATCTCTGATCTATCTTCATAGCCGGGGTACAAAATCTTCCTCTCACAATAAAATTTTGTATGTTCCTACCCCTTCTATAGGAGATTCCCAACCTGCCATCAAGACATGTAGAAACATTTTTCAAAGAACACAAGTACTTCCAATAATATTTTATTTGTTCTACAACTTTTGAACTAAAGCATCCAAATGTAACGAAATAAATAAATTCCTTATGTTCTCTGTCAGTCATTTTGTAATGGTCCATGGACTGTCTACTAGCATGACAATTTCTTTTGTCAAAATTATTGCATAATTTCTTCCAACTCTTCTCAATTTGGCTTTTGCTATAGCCTCTTTTAACTAACATGTCTACAGTTCTACCCAATTATTGTTTAAAATCATAAATATTATTGCACAACATAGATATTCTAAGCATCTCACCATAAGGAAGTGCTTCCATAGTATGTGTAGGATGACAACTATGGCCATGAACAAACTGTGTACCTTGATCAAACTTTCTGTGCACTGACTTCATTAGTTCAGAACCATTCCTAATACCAGTGACTGCATCCAGAAAAGGAATATGTATTCCTATATTAAGGCCATCAAATTGTAGACCATGTCTATTATTATACAGAAAACTAACAAATTATGTTATTAAATCCTGTCCCCCCTCAGCTATAAAAATGAAATTGTCAATGTACCTGTAGCACCTAATAACATGCTGACAAAAACCTTATTCCTATAAATATATTCATTTTAAAAAAGGCCCGTGCTTAGATTAGCATACATGGGGGCAAAAGCAGCCCCCATTGCTGTGCCTTGTCTCTGCCTAAAAAGATTATTATTAAACTCAAAAAAGTTATGTGTAAGACAGAAATATACAGATTCTGCTATATATTCTGTCACTGGTGAGATACCTAAAAAAAATCTCAAAGCCTCCATGCCAAAATTATGGCTGATGTTTGTATAGAGGCTTTTAACATCTAATGTAAAAAAATACATGTTGCTGTTCCACTTAATATCATTAATCTTTTGCAAAAAATCAAATATATCTCGATTATAAGATGGCAAAGTATATACTGCAGGTGCTAAATAACTATGTAAAAAAAGGCATAGTTTACGGGTGAAATATTCACTACCCGAGACTATAGGCCTCCCCGGTGGACTATTTAAATTTTTATGAATCTTGGGGAGGCAATAAAAATATGCCATTTTACATCCATCTATATTAAACTTCTTCTTAATATAATTTTCAGAGAAATAACCAAGTCTATTACCCTTGTGCAGTAACTGAACATACTCAGCAATTGCTTCATTATATGCCAACATGTCAGTTCTCTCATAGATTTTATCGTCCTCTAAATGTTCAATACACATAGCCATATACTGAGTATAATGCATAATGACAAGCTTATTACCTTTGTCTGAGGGTTTAAAGATTACATGCTTCATTTTACCTAAAGCTTGAAGCGCTTTCCATTCTGTAATGGACAGGTTATAATCAACATGCTGTCTATTTTTAACAAAATTATTAAACACATCTTCAATAGCATAATTCAACATATTGGAAAAATGAACTACTTCTTCATTTAAAAATGGAGGTAAAAAACACTTTTCATGTAAACATTACTAGTATCTAACCTACAATAAGCATTAAATGGATGCTTGAATAGAATAGATGAATGGATGAATAGATTCACATGTAAAAAAGCTTTCACACAACGTATTCACACTGTCATTACAATTTATCAAATTATCATCTATATCTGCTTTTCTAAAAAAATGCTTTAGATGTAGCTTTCTACTAAATTTAAACACATCACATCTGATGTCATAAATACGAGGTACCACAGTGGGAATAAATTTTAGGCCGCGATTCAAAACAGCAAGTTCACAATCAGAAAAGACATATCCAGAAAGATTTACAATATAACTCTCACTCAATCAAGGTATCAAATTATCTTTTACCTCTTTTATACCCCCTCTGGGGGTAGGAGTCCCTTTGAAAATGTCTGTGTTGTTCACGAACACGTTTTCTGCCTTGCCTTCCTCCCCTGTAGTTAGTATCATTCCGAAAGGTTTGATAATGTCGTTCCGGTTGCTGAGCTGGCAAAACAGGGTATTCCTCTTGGTTTTCTGCCTCTTTATCACATGGTGTAATGTCCATCTGATGCTGAAAACGAGGAATTGTTCATTTGAAAACCGTCTTCTGCCCTCTGAAACCTCACATGATTGTGAGCTTTCTTCTGATTGGCCTTTGAAATAAACACCTTCCCATTTTCATAGTCACGGAGATCTCATAGTAGTTTTCGCTTCTTCCTTTCAACTTGTTCCCTTTCATAGTCTTTTAGTTTTAAATTAATGTAAAAGCATCATGCTCTTGGACATGTGTGCCTGCTGACAAAGTATTGCACACTTTTTTAATCTGATCTTTTAACTCTTTCTGCTTAACCCTGTCACCCTCTAACAGGATATTCACCCACTCTGAAGTGCACTTGTGTGCCGCTGCTACCCAACGTTTATGAAATTGTATATCAGAAGCATTTTGTAGATCAAAGGGCAGAGTCGGATCCTTAAATACACTCAACTCTCTAGGTGTAATGTCCAAATCCAGATATTTTTGCAAACCGGACAAATTAAAAAAATTAGAGGTCTCTTTCCAAATACATTTTTCTAACTGTTCGAAAAGAGACTTACTTTCTTCAGATAAAGACAAAGGTAACTTTCTTCCCACATTGTTGAATGGATTATGGCAATGTTTATTTATTTCTTCTTCCCATTTGTTCCATGTAGTACACATAGTTTGAATGTTGCCAGCCCCATGAATGGACTGAAAATTACGATCCGAAGCATTATTTAAAAAGCTGTCCAAGGACATCTGTGAGCCATCTCCAATGGTCTCATGAAAAACACGTGGCAAGTTGTATTGTGAATCACTGGCCATGAATAGAAATAAAAAACAACCACCACAAATGAAAAATATAACCAGCCAGTGACTCCAACACAGGTTTATTGTAAAATCTCTGTCTCTGACGTCCCGGCCCAAAAAAAGCCTTCAAGGAGTAAAGAGCATCATACAAAACTTGCCTAAAATACTATAGCCAATTAACAATTAAACAATTAAACAATTAAAAGAGCATTCTCCAATTTAATTCTTCATTTAACCCATGTGGGTACAGAGTATTACATTTCAAAATATACACTGATTCCTTAGTTAAAAGCTGTTTTTTAAAAGGGCATTCATCAAAAAGTGACACATTTATTTTCTCTAAAATAGTTCCTTGTAACTCTTCACTATTACTATCATGAAATTGCTTAAAAAGTACTGCTATAGAACTTTCTTCCTTTTTATTATAAATATCCCTTACATGTTCTAGTAGTCTCACTTTGAATGCCCTCTTGGTCTCCCCAATATAAAATAAATTGCAAGGGCATCTGAGGGCGTAGACAACACCCTCAGTATCACAAGTGAAGTTATTCCAAGTTTCAAAGAGAATATTATTAATTCTTGGAAAATTTTCTTCTACAAATTTACACGCTTTGCATTTATTACAGCAAGTGGTTCCCCTGATGTTCAACCTCTGATCTATTTTCATTGCAGGGGTACAAAATCTTCCTCTCACAATAACATTTTGTATGTACCTACCCCTTCTATAGGAGATTCACAACCTGCCATCAAGACATGCAGAAACATTTTTCAAAGAACACAAGTACTTCCAATAATATTTTATGTAGAGTTTTGTAGAGTTGTAGAGTTTTGTAAACTTTTAATAGAGTTTTGTGGTTGGTTACATGATTAGGGAGAGCTGGAGCTAAGTGAGGCTATGATGTTGATGAAGAAAGTGTTAACATTTGGTAGCCATAACTGAGGGGGGTAGGTTTGGATAGGGTTTGGTGAAGAAGGAGACCAGGTTGAAGCATTTTCTTACTTGAGGTCCAGACGTTCTTTGGATTCTTTGTGATTATTTTGTGGGTATATGTAATGTTCATAGGCTCATAGGATCATAGTAAGTTGCTGGCCCTAGGGTCCTTACAAGCTTAGCCAAGTTCTACCTTTATTTCCATAATTAGCACCTAATGCCTGTGCCCAAGAGGGACACAGGTGGAAGCCCCAGGGTGAATTTACAGTTACCCATCCAATGTCCAGATTGTGTTTGAAGAGGGCCAATGAGGTGCTCTGTTTGACATGAAGTGGGAGTCTGTTCCAAAGATGTGGTAACCTCTTTGAGACAAATCTGTCCCTCCAGCAGGTTCTATTAATGTCACATACCAGGTTAAGATCTTCAGAATGAGTAACCCATTTCCCATTTGACTTGCAGATATGCAGCATTTCCAACAAAGTAGGGTCAGATATTGCCTTATATGCAAGGCAGAGATCTCCTCTGAATAGTCTGTATGAAACAGAATAAAGTAACTGTGATTTCAGATGATCCACATAGGACAGATGCTGAAGATCTTGAATTTTCCTTATGTGGAACCTTTATAGTTTCTCCAATTGCTGCAGGTGCTTGGAAAGGTACATACCAGAAGTGGCATTGTACTCAGTTATTGGCATGATGAGGGAAGAGTACAGGGAGATCATAACTTCTTTTTTTATGGAGGCAATGCTCTTACTTATGAGGTGACCAGTATAGAATGCCCTTCTTACTACTGTGGAGACATGGTGATAAAAGGTAAGATTGCTGTCAACCTGTGTGCCTAGGTTACTCACCAATGAGTGCATACTTAAGGTGCTGCTATTGATGTGGCTGTTAGCAGGAACATTGCTCTTACTGAAAGGGATGATAATACATTTTTTGCATTGAGTTTAAGGTCATGATTTTTTCAGCAATCATTTGTTTATGTAAGACCCTCTTGTAGGATGTTGACATCATTTGGAGATTCTATGACTGCTCCCAGTTTGCAGTCATCAGCAAACCTTGTCAGCCACAGATCTTTAGTTTTTCTTTGTACTTCAGAGAAATAGATTCCAAACATTAGGGGTCCCTGGATGGATCCCTGTGGAACACCACTGGTTACAGCTCTGCAGTAGAAGATGGATTCCCCTATATTGACTCTATGTGTTCTATCAGTGAGTCAGTTAGCAACCCATCTAATGATATAAGGGTTGATACCTAGCTCGGTGAGTTTGTCAATGATGCTTGAGTGGGGGATAGTGTCAAAAGCCTTGGCTGTCTAGGTAGGCTGTATGAACAGATTTCCCCTCATCCAAGGCCTTGGTGGCTGTCTCAAAGAAGTCCACCATGTTTAACAAGCATGATCTCCTTTTGACAAATCCAAACTGAGTAGTGTCAAGTGTCTGGAGATTACCTGTATCTTTGTTGATAAGGTTCATGATGATTCGTTCTATGGCCTTGCAGATAAGGCTAGTCAGGCTAAGAGGTCTATAGTTTCCAGGGTCAGTAGAAGCACCACCTTTGTGCAAGGGAATAACACTGGGCATTTTCCATTCAGGTGGGTCAAAGCCAATGCTTAGACTATGATTGAAAAGAGTACCCAATGGTGTTGCTAACTCTTGTTTTTTTTTTTTTTTTTTTTGTCTAGGTAAATTTACTTTTTTGGTGAGATTATGCAACTCTTTGTATAAATTTCTTCTCTGTGCTGTCATCTTTTTGCATAAGAATTCTAGATGAATGAGTCTGCCAGGGTTTGAGTAGTTTTTACCCTTATTTCTGGTTGGGGTAAGGGTATTTAAAGTATTCATGAATGTTGCGTCTTTCGGCTTTTCCCGGTTAGGGGTCAACACAGCGGAACTCCGGTCTGCTAATGATTGGCAGTAGATTTTTACGTGCCAAATTGCCAGCTCTGACGTACAACCTTCAACAAAGGTACGCCCATTCAGGCATGTCTCCACACAGAAGACGCTCTAGCTGAGAATTGAATGGGACAATGTCTTACTGTGAGGCGACAAGGCTACCGCAGCACCACCACCGCAGTTTTCATGAATATATTGCTGAATTTGTTAAAGGTTTTAGAAAGATTTCAGGCATTTATATATTTAATGATTTTTTTAGCTGGTTTGTGATTTCTCTATTGGTGAATATAGGGCAATGCTCACGTGAAGAAATCAGGTAATACCCCTGAGTTACCATACTTGCTGGGGTCAGAGACAAGTATCCAGTCAAGGACAGAATTTTTATGATTTGATTTGTTGAATCGAGTAGGAGAAGAGATTAGACGTTCAAACCCATGCAAATTAAGAGTAGTACTTGGGGTGGAAGATGTCAGTGATAACCAATCAATGTTAGTGTCACGTAAGATAATGGTTTCAGCAGTAACATTTGTAGTCATCCAAGAAATAATTTCTATTAATTAGCTAATAATATTACCTGGTGGTATGTAGTGGGCAACTATACGATGCTTCTTATGTTTATTAACATTGAAAAGACAGAGGTAAATTCTGCATTATGGATTGCTGGTATGTTAGTTTTGGGGGGTGAGAAAGTTTGACGGTTATTATGTACAACTGCAACCCCTCCCCTTTTTTGTGTAGTCTGTCACATCAAATTATATTATAGCCAGGGGATAAAACTTCAAAATCCTTTATATTGGGTTTTAGACATTTTTTGGTAATTATAGTAACATCTGGTGAGTATTGACAAAGCCATGCTTGTAGGTCTGTAACTTTGTTTAGAATACTGTGAATGTTAATGGAGGTAAGGAGAAGTTTTATGGGTATTATACAGGAGTAAAGGACAGAGGAGAGTTGAATGGATGAGGCTGAGGGGCGAGAGATAGGATGAATGGCAATACAAAGAGTGATTTTAGAGAAGAGAAGATTGGGATTAGTTCATTTTATCATAAAGTTTATAAATTTATACCAGGTTATGTCAAAATGAATTGAATGATTAGATGTTTTGTATATGTAAAGGTGAATAGGTTGGACATTAAGTAAATTTGAGGAAATAGGTATGAAGGGGGTTTTAGCCTGAGCATAGGTAGGGTGGCTATTTGCATGAGTATAAATAAATTGTGAGAATACCATAGTAGGTATCAAGGTGATAATAAAATAAATAGCAGAAAGATGAAGATGCACAATTTTAATGTTGTAGATAGAGAAGACTATGGAATAGTTAAGTGGAGATTATGGTTGAATGAAAAGGAAAATATATTGAAGGAAAAGGGTGGAATGTAAAGGGAAAAAAGATGTGAGGGGTTTGCTGGAGATTCCAGGTAGGGTTTTCACTTATTATGAGGATGAAGGAAGGTAAAATTTTAGTAGAGTATGGTCAGTTAGAGAAATGTGAAATAAACCATGGTACACTAGGGTGGAACTGTAAATTAGAGAAAGTATTATGAAGAGAATAATTAAGTGGGTGATGTGTATAATAAAAGGTTTGCAGGTATTTCATTTTGGGAGAGCATGCCTATTAAACTGGGTGAACTTTTTTGAAACAGTCACCAAAGCCATGGACGAGGGGAAGATGATGCACACCGCCTACCTTGACCTAACCAAAGCCTTCGACACTATTCCCCACTCGAGCATAACAGATAAACTTTCTCAGCTAGGCATCAACCCATATTTTACCAGATGGGTAGCTAACTGGCTCACTGATGGAACCCACTCAGTCAAAATAGGAGAAGCCACCTCTAGTAGTAGACCTGTAATAAGGGGTGTACCCCAAGGATCGGTCTTGGGGTTTCTACTGTTTGGGATATACTTTTCTGAGATGAAAGCCAAAACCAGAGGTCTGTGGCTGACCAAGTTTGAAGATGACTGCAAGTTGGGCTCTGTCTTAAATTCCCCTAGTGACGTGAACATCCTCCAAGAGGGCCTTAACCAAACTAATGACTGGTGCCAGGACCATGGCCTCAAACTGAATGCCAAAAAATGCATTATTATCCACTTTGGGGAAAATAGCATCCCCACTAATTATCACATTAATAACAATGTACTAAGCACACAAGCAGTCATGAGGGACTTGGGCATCCAGATTGATAGCAACCTGACTTTTGACCACCACATTGCCTCAGTTTTATGGAAAGCTTTCTACATGGCCCACATCATAAGTAAGGGTATTTCATCCAGGAACAAGGGGGTCATAACATCTCTGTACTCCTCCCTTATCAGACACATTATCAAGTACAGTGCCCCCTTTGCCATGTAGCTTGCCAAGCACATGCACCAGCTAGAGAGATCACAGAGGTTCCTGACCAGGAAAAATCCAGGGTCTCAAACACCTATCCTACATAGATAAGCTAAAATCCTTGGACCTCTACTCAGTCTCATACAGACTGCTCAGAGGTGACCTGTGTCTGGCATATAAGGCCATGTCAGACCCAGCCTTGATGGAGTTGCTGCATATCCATAAGTTAAAATCCACTTGAACAACCCTCAATCAATGCCTAAACCTGGTCTGTGACATTAACAGAACTTGGTGGGATAGATTTGTGTCCCAGAGACTCCCCTGTGTGTGGAATAGACTCCCTCTCCATGTTAAGTGGAGTACCTCTCTAGCCCTCTTTAAGAGGAACCTGAACGACTGGATGTGAAACAGAAAATACATCCCTGGGATCCCACCTGTGTCCCTGATGGATAGGAGAAACAGGTGCTAACTTTGTGGGAACATGGGCAAAATTCTTGGCTAGGCTTATAAGGGCCTTTGAGCCAATAGCATAGTATTATCCTATGAACCTATGAACCTATAAAGGACTTCTTGAGGAGGAAGACATGAATATAATATTGTAAATGGGAAAATAAAAATAAAATATAGATTATAATGTTAGAGAGGAGTAAATTAAATGAGAAGCAGAAGAGAAGAATATGTGTAGAGGTAATGGTGAAATAAGAATGTAAAGTGTTTGGGTGAATATTATTGCACAATGAGGTAGGGATTGGTTAGCCTAGTAGGAAGAGGATATAGGAACATAGAAGTGAAAGGGATATGTTTAATATAAATGTAGGTAAGGAGGGGTATGTGGGGATTGGGGGTAGTGTAGAGAAGTGTAGTGAGCCCTAGCATAGCAGAGTGAACAGAGCAGATTGGAACCCCTCACAGATGGTGATATTAGTCCAAGAAAAACAATCAGTGACAGTGGAGGAAAGGGAAAGTTTAACAGTGTGAGTGCTTTGCTAATATAATGTGAGTAACTCAACAGGACATGGGTCAGACAGCTGTAAATTAATGCCAAGACAAGCTGGTCATTGCTGAGAAGGCCATACATATCAAGATATAATGGCTTTAAGAAGCCTGAAGTACTTTAACACTTGGAGTGACCTTTTCCTTTAGTAGTAGCAGTGGCTGCCTGCTCAGTCATGCAGATGGTTTTAGCAACTTACCTAGCGGTATCCAAAGGTGTTCGTCCACACAGTCTGCACTGAAAATATGTTTTGCAGGCTGCAAATTCTCCTAGTGGAAGAAAAATCATTTTAGGCAGAATTTTGCAGAAAGACATGGAAACTGGCAATTTTTAATACTAAAAGGCAGAGTTTCATATGTATCTTGCAGGTTAAGTGAAATGAGTACTTAATGAGATGGAGTAGTTTTGATATTTAGTGAACACATTTGATTTTCTGCATATGATTACTTTACACACTTGTACTAAAAAGTAAAAATTAACACAGAAGTGCTACACAGCAAAATGCAACAGGTGTGGGACACTAGATTTTTTAAGGATGATGACTTTGTGATTTATTACCAGAACTGCACCAAATTTGCTGAGTTTTTATATCTGTTCCATCCATGTCATAATGTCTTTTTATGTAATTGGCAAGTAAAAAAAAAATACTACAAATTAACCATTTATATTTCCAGAGTTAAATAAGTAACAAAATGCTACCTAAATTTTCAAAGTAACTTAGTGCTTTAATTTAACAAATATCATTTGTGATGTCTCCAAGAATGATAATTTGTCACTACCCTTATTCAGGAACCATTATCATAAACAATTTTGATTGCATTTTTTTCACGTTTATATGTTGTAATTGAGAAGAAGAGAATTAGCTTACAATACTGTGCTAACTTAACACATTGCACTGTCTCTTTCTGCAAAAAGAAAAAGAAATAGTGGGCATAACAAATGCACATACTCATTTGTCTTGTTTACTAAACAAAAGCAAATGAATAACAAAGGAAATGTTATATAACATCAACCAATTGATAGCCTTATGGCCAATACAAATGTTGTCTTACTGACAAAAAAAACTCATATGGCTTGCTATTCATTCTGTCTGATTTATTAGGCTTTCCTGAAGACAGTTTGAATTGAAATAACTCCCTAGTGATGGATATAGGATTTCAGTCTAAAATTACCCAGAAAGTTTGACATCAACAAGTGAATGCATGAAGTCTGATTTCTACCATATTGCAAGTATGCAAAAGTCCATTGACAAATGTCCACCAAATAACAGACTGCAGTATGGTGTAATTCCATGTGCAGCTGTTAGTTACTTACTCATTTGTTGAGCATATTTTTTACTTGGTTGCAGTTTAACCAAGGGCGGCTCGTGCTATCGGTCTGCAGGACTGTAGCCCTCCCACCTAGAAATAAAAGAAATACAAAACATAAAATATAAACTTTAAAAAAAAAAATGTTCTTTTTTTACCGAGTACAGGAACTGTCGCGCATGCGCAAACACACTCAAACTGCCCCAAAGATGCCCAGGAATCTCTTTGAACTCTGACTGCCTGAGTAGCAGTCCAGATGCAGAGAAGGTATTTTCTGCCCCACAGATGCTCAAGGTACCGTGCAGTAGATGACCGCACAGAAGAGAGGAGCTCCGGACTGCTTGAGCCGCAGACAGGACCAATCGGGAGAGAGGTAAGCAGGGATTTGAGCACAGGACCAATCAGGAGTGAGTTAAGTTCTCCTGCAGGGAAGCGTTAAGTCGAGCGCGGGTTTGCTGAGACAGTGGAGTTGGATATTTCTGCTGCTTCGAGACAATGGAGTTGGATTACTGCTTTCCGGAATCCATTTACAGGTAAGGTGTGTGTGAATAACTCCATTTAAGCAAGGCAGCTCCTGTGTGTTCATTAGTGGAAATAGCTGTTTATTCAAACCAGGTGTGTGTGTGTGTGTGTGTGTGTGTGTGTGTGTGTGTAGCGTCAGCATCGCCTTTTGTTATTTCTTTCTATTCCAAACACAAAACCTAATACCAAGCAGTGTTACCACCTTCCTGATTTACTGCAGACTAGTTGTTCCCGAGATAGAGCAATTACCCCCAGCATGAGTCCCATACAAGTGTTAAATGAAACATCAGCACATCAGTTAAAAAGTAAATACTCCATTCGAGCTTTAAGACACCCCCCCTGAGGATGTCCTAACAAACACAAATTAACCTGCCAAATCTCAGCCAGTCCAGCTCCCAGCATGGCTGTTAAGGTGGTTTGCTTAAGGGATAGAAACACAAAAACCTTACCAATGGAACTGAGATTTTATGCAAGTCAGTATTCTGACCAGCCCAGTGCAATTGTTCAAGACAGAAACATAGAAAAGTTATGCTCTTTTTTAGCCATACCTGGAAAACTGAAGTATGAGTGGTAGTGGGGTTAAGGTTTAATTTGTAATTCTTAGTCAATGTGAACTAGCAGTTTCCTTGAATGCCAGTGTTTTATATGGCAGCCCCACCCACCAAAACACAGTATTATGGATAAGACTGAGCTATGGTTATGAGCTGCTAATGAGATCCATCCTGTGGTCCTAAATCCCGGGTTTAATTCAGTGGGCTTGCTGTGCATACAGTGTAACTGAGCAAGCCACTAAAGCAGACAAAAACTACCTGAACATTGCTGGAAAAGACACCTGTAGCAGCTGCTCTGACATGATTATAAAATAAAAACACACTTTTTAGTTTGCTGGAGCTAAGTTTGAGGTACTGAGCTGAGATTATCGTGCATTCAAAATGGTGTAGTCTTTATGGAGTATTCTGATGTCGCTGATATGAGTACTAATTTTAGTTTTCAAATGATATAAAGTAACCGTGCCCAGTAAGATAGCTTGACCATCTGTAGTAAACATAAAACTTGCAAAACCATCTCCCATGCTGTTACAGGTTGATTTATAGTGGCGTTCTACACTTCTGGGTGATAAATATCCCACTTCACCATAATATATTGCCATTTCCCCAGGAAAGACTCATTTCAGAGACTGTAATTGGAAGGGATCTTGTTATTATATCCATCAACCTTTTCATCAACAAAATGTGAAACGCAGCCTCTCATAATGTGCAACAAATGGGCACACTGTGGAACTCATACTAACAACTTCACCTTGGAAGCTGACAGGCTGACTAAAATGTGCTACTTTATACTGGTAAAAAGTTATTTTGAAGAATTAATATGATGCTGTATAAACTTACCATGGATATTAAGAAAATCTTAGCAATGAATGTAGAATAGAACCATTCAGTGTGAAACAACATGGATCATTCACTTTTAAGACTCCTCATGATGACAGAGTGTGTATAATGCCCCAGTTGCTATATGGTGGTGAGTAGAGAACAAGCTTGACCCCTGTACCTTGGGTCCAGGTGGCAAGAGCCTGAATTCCCTACCCACCACCATTTGTAAAAACTTTGCAGATCATCTGTTCTGTTCTGTTCCTCATAAAATCTGTGGTTTCTGTATTTTTGTATCTTTACAAAGTCCGTGGTGCAGTGGCAGCATTGTTGCCTGACAGCTACAGGTTCTCTGGTTTGATTCTTGGCTGGGGTGTCTTCTGTGTGGAGTCTGCATGTCCTTCCTGTGTTTGTGTGGGTTTCCTCTGGGTGTCGTGGTGTCCTCCCATCTTACAAAGACATGTCTGGAGTTTTCTTCCTGGGCCTATGCTGAAAATTGGCTTTTGTTCCAAGTCAGACTTTCCTGGTTAACAAATGTTAAATAAATAAAAATTACATGCATTTGAATTTCAGACTTCATATTCTTCAGAAAGTACATGGTAACACAAAACCTTTTATTCTAGCAATTTTCTAAGTTTATAAGATGGATATTTGAAATTTGTCCCTATTTTTGGGACTGTATTCCCCATTATTGGCTTCGTCCAGGTTTTTGTGCTAAGGTTGAGAGCTATGGTAAGAACTAAATTCACTGAATATGTTTGGGGGCTGTATTCCCCCATTACTGGCTTTATCCAGGTATTTTTTGCTAAGAGGTTGATAGCTATGATGAGAACTGAATTCACTGAATATGTTTGGGGGCTGTATTCCCCCATTATTGGCTTTGTTCAGGTGTTTTGTGCTGAGGTTGACAGCTATGGTGAGAACTGAATTCACTAAGTGGTAATCATTTAAGTTTCAGTCTTCCTCTTACTCTCAAAACAGCTGATGTGGCATAGCGATATGTTGCTCTGACTATTTTGCACAGGGTCCTGGGTCAAGACTTGGTAGTGAAATGTATGGTGGTAACACAGCATTTTATTCTAGCAGCTTTGCAACATTATACAGGCAATGTTTAAAATGTGTCCCTGTTTTTTGGGCTTTTGTCACCCCCCCCCCCAATAAATTTTGTCTTTTTCCAGATTTCTTGTACTGCAAAGTTCAGAGATACAGCTGAGTGTTGAGTCGATTTTACAAGGAGCTGCTTATGCTACGCCTGCTTGTATTGTTATTAGCACAACAGGTAGTGTACTTGCTGTTGATGCAGAAGACTGTGGGTTCTACTCCCACAGTAGATAGATGCATTGCTGATACTGTACTGTGTTGCAAAGGGGGTGGATGCTGTAGTCCTTTTTGGCAAAGATACCTAGTAACTATGAACTTATCAGTTTGCCATTCATTCCCTATTGCAATATTACTAGCTTATCATTTTTTTAGTGTAAAATAGCCAATTTATTCATCATGTGCAACAGGCACTTTATTTGTAGATGAAACAATGAAATATAAAGTTGTTTGCTAGCAGCAACATCTTCATTAGTTACAGATCTCTTTAATGTGGAATTATTTAGATGACTTTTACTTCTTCAGAGATTGTGCATATTTACTGATACTGGTAGACTGTAGAAGTTTGAATAGACTTTTATGATGGAAATGTTCTGAACTGGGCAGTTTTGTCATTATTAATGCATGCATTTTGTTTCATTGTTTACTGGAAAAATGTTCAAAACAATACATTTAAAATGCCCTCTAAAACTGTACTGTATTGTACAAGGAATATAATTGAAGGGTCTATATTGGAACTTAAAAGGCTGAAAACAGAAAATATTGAAGCGGCTGTTAAGCGAATTCTTTACATGGGAAAAAATTTGCTTGGCTGCTTCGGTACCTTTCCGTTTTTGGCACTGTAGTGTTGTCTCAGAGTTGGTATATTTAAGTAGGGTGTGTGTGTGGGGGTGAAGCCCCCCCCCCTTAATGTAATGTTTGAAATTCATTTTTTTTTTTTTGTTGGAACAGCAATTATTTTCCCTTGGAAAAAAAATCGCTTTTCTGACCAACATTGTAAGCTTTTGCTTACATAGGGTCGATCAATCACCGTTCACTTTTTTAAGTGTTCGGTGATTTAATATAGACTCTAATTTAATACAGTCAGGAAGGTGCATCAAAGAGCATGTGTATGTTTCGTGTGTAAGGGGCCTGTGATTTGAAAACAGCCCAAAGTTAATCTTTATCTGCCACTGGCAAAATTTATTTTTTTTAATGTGGGTTTCAATGCTGTTTCAATGAATGTGAGTTTCAAGGGCAGAGAAGTTTAATGCTGCCTGTTTTCATTGTGAGAGTGCATTGCTTTGTTTAACAGATAGTTATTAGTGTTTGTGCTGTAAAATGCAAAATAAAACTGTCAAATGAAGTCCAAATCATCACAGAAGTAAAGCAGTATGCACATTAGTGTTTATGGTAAATGGGGTGAAATAGCCAAGTAATGGTTCATTCGAATGGCTGCACGGGGGGGGGCTCCATTCGACCATTATTTTCTGAGGGGGGAAGGGCGGCAAACTCAAAGACAGCCCCAGCTGAACTATAACTCTCAACTGTCCAGATTTTTGCAGAATGAATAGATTTTTGCTTCTTATTTTTGGTTTGTTCCTCATAAAATTTGTGGTTTTCTGGATTTAGGTATTAAGTCACTAAATAATGACAGACACTGAGTTTCAGACTTCATAACCTTCAGAAAAATGCATGCTAAAGCAAGACCTGTTATTCTGTCAACTGTCTCAGTTTATACAAGAGCAATTTTTAGTACTGTTTATATGTTACCCCAATATGTTTGGCCTTGTCCAGATTTCCTGAATTAACAGATTGAGAGGTACATGCAAATAAATTGCTTTGTAGAATTATGCATATCCAAACCTCTCAACTGTCCCCAATTTTGTCTCTAAATGTTACTCTTCCCCTAATAATTCCTCTGCAAAATGGCAATTTTGGAAGAAAATATGGAGGGTTTACAATTAATAAATAACTGTAATAATCAGAGTTATAGATTACCTTTATTTCAGAAATGCTTGTAGATTCTTTTATTTTGTTAGCTGCTCAAGTTAGCAGTACTAATATTAAAAAAGTGTCCCTTCTTTGACAGGTTCCCAGCTGTATTGTGTGGCTATTTTATATTTTTGCATCACATTTTGGTCCGTTTTTCATAAAATTGTAATTTTTTTGGCAAATTAGTGGCAAATCATTAAAGACTGAAGTTAGAAAATAATGACAGACATTTGCGTTTCAGATTTCATACCCTTCAGAAAATTCATACTAATGCAAGACCTACTATTATCTTTCTAAGTTTATAAGAGCAATATTTAAAAATTGTCTTTATTTTTGGGTCTTTGTCCCACTTCTGTGTATGGCTCTGTCCAGATTTCTTGCTCTGAGGTTGAGAGGTATGACAAATGTGTCAGGGTCATCACAGTCAGCCACAGACATTTCAAATTGTGACATACTTGTTGCACCCTACTCCCCCATGTAGTGACTCTGGATGTGTCCAAGCAAGACAAGGAGCAGTTATGCAGTGTAAATGTGCAGAGTATCCCCCCATTCAAGGTAGACACAAATACTACAGTGGCTTTACATCTGTCCTTGATCTTGCAGAATGTTCTGGTTTCTGTCATATTTTTATACTGTCAATTTATGCTTATTATTCAGAAAGTGCCTGTTGCTCTGGAATTAAGTAGCAATGCTTTAATGACCATCAGGAAAGCTTGTCTGAGATCGTAAGATGCAAGTAAGCTTTAATAAGCATACTGTTAAAGAATTGCCAACATTGAAAGCCTTTCTGTTGTTGACATGCAGAGAATACTTACATAACTAGATAACGTATAAGCCTTGGGTATTGAAATGCATATGACAGTATTTGTAATAAAGGACAGGATTACAGTATTTTCAGAAGCTCATTACATTTCTTAGAGACTTGCAGTTGTCTTTGCAGGCTTTACCTGTAAACTAAACAGAATGCCAATCTATCATGTGTGGTCCATAACCTGTGCAGTAATCCTTTAAGCAATGTATCTTGAGCTTGTTTCTTGTTTGCTTTTCATTTTTTACTTTGTTCATGTTTTCCCCATCAAACAAGTAGATAGTTGTTGTCAGGCAGCAGGTCTTTTTTGGATAAGAAACATTATTACAAGTCAGAGTATCACAAAGATTGCTACTTTCAGCATGTTACTTGGTACTTTAATAAAGCTGAATATAAATTGTAATTAGAACTGCAGTGCAAGGAGAAGTGGTTTGAGATGAGTGCTGCTTGTTTTTCTTATATTTGATTTTGACATTTATTCCAGTAATGCATTTAGAAAGTAATTTATTTTTTCATGCCTCACAACCTTTTTGTTTCCATCTAGATATTAAGTAAGCTGTCATGCAGCCAATGCATTGAAATATTTTTTTTCTTCTACACTTCATTTTGTCTTGATTGGACTGTCAGAATGACGGTTTGGCACCCAGGGCAGTGTATTTTAATTAAAGTTACATTTTTTGTGGTTTTAAGCATAGCTCCTCCCCTTTCTAGTTGGCTGCACCACTTCCCATTCACCCCACCCATTCAGCAGTCTCCTGCAGCCCCCCTTTGATTTAAAGTCACCAGCCGCCACTGTTTAACTGTTTATGGTATGCCCTGGCTCCATTTCTGATGGCACATTTTCTCTGGTGTTGCTTGATGTTTACTGTCCTGATTATTCAGTACTAACATCCCATCACAGACTACAATATTAACCTCCTTTTCTTAGCCTCCAATGCAAGTACGAGGTTTGTAATTTAAAACGTACTGCTTACACAATATAAAGTCAACTTTATGAACTTTATGCCAACTATGGAGTAACAATGCCTCATACAGACAACAGTGTTCTGCAATGAAATACCCCAAAATGCTTTTCATTATTATTTAGAGTATGTATCTGATGTTCTTTTGTTGGTATTTTATTAAGAATTAAACTACTAACAACTTGGGAGTTTGACTATCCATGCAAAACCCATTGCTGCCTTGGAATACCCTAATTAAAATATTTATTTTAAGATATATGTCATATCTGTATTGTCTTACTGAGTGTTATCCTTATAATAAACTATTTTTTCAGTAACATGACTCAGACAAAATGTGTCAAATTAATTGAAAAATGTCAAGATATACTGTTACAGTTATTTTTCCTACTATGCACAGGACTGCTGCAAATTTAATTATGTATGCTGCTGTGAAATACCAGGTTATTGCTAGGAGAGAATAAATATTTTTTCAAACTGTTTTTGTTCAGATGAGCAGTCATGATTTTGTCTTATACCTATTATTATGTATATAGAGGTAAGTCATGCAGAATAACTTATAATTCACAGTTGTTTTAATGAGGTTAGCAGATTTTTTTTCTTTAGATGCACAGAAATAAAAATATATATTCATATAACTGATATTTTGCAAAGGAACATAACATGTAAACTGAAAATGTCATAATTATGCCGTTTCTGTAATTGATTTTTTTTTTCTTTTTCATTTTCCTCAAGTGGTTCATATACATGCACACACACGTATATCTAAGCATCCGTCCATCCATAACTTCTTTTTCCCATTTTTGCTCATGGGGTCGGGACAATCATCTAGAGCCAAGGTTCATACTACCATGTAGCTAGCCCTGCTGCAGTAGTTTTTCTGCACCACACACCTGCATGCACACTCACATTTATGGCCAATTTAGAGTGTCCAATACACTTATTGGATGTCTTTGGAATGTGGGAGGAAACCAGACCACCCAGAGGAAACCCACATGAACACAGGGTGGACATGCAGACTCCTATATGTAATGTATACACACATATCACACACACACACACATATAGATAGATAGATAGATAGATAGATAGATAGATAGATAGATAGATAGACACAACACATGCATGCGCGCACTCACACACACACACACACACACACACACACACACACACACACACACACACACACACGTGTGTGTGTATATTGTGTGTGTGAGTATATATATATTCATATACGTGTGTGTATGTGTACACACAGTTGTGCTAACTCCCCTTTTTCCTAGTTGAGAAGTGAAAGAGCTTAGCCTGCTGTCCATGAATAGTTCATCTATATCTCAAGGTTACCTGCAGAAAGTAATTTAGCTTCTGTGAGTTCAGTACACCACTTAAGTGCTGACACCTTCTGAGAATGACTGACCATTTTACCTGCAAAGCAATCTTTCATTTTACATTAAAACACATCTTACACTAATGAAGTAAATGTAAGGCCTAATTTAATATAAAACAATTGTTTTTCTTGGCAAATATTTTGTAATTTGCATTAGTATTTTGATATAAAAGTTCTGGTAATATATTTAAATCATACCTTTTGATTAATATGCATGCACTTTGCCTGGTATTAATTTACCGTTAATACAGGTACTGTAGCTGCATCATTTACTTTTTATTTGACAGGTAATAAACCTTGCAGTCAGTTGTCATTCCAGCCAGTAAACTGAAGTTTTTCTTTCAGGTTTCCTGTAAATATAAATAATATACTCAAAATCAGTTTACTGTCAATTTGCATTAACTAAACATTCTCAGTTTCACATTCACACCAACAATATCTATCTCTATCTAGATCTAGATCTATAGATATAGATAGCGCTATATCTATCTGTCTATCTAGATATAAGATTTATATAAAACACAGATAGATATAGATATAGATATAGATATAGATATAGATATAGATATAGATATAGATATAGATATAGATATGCACTGAGTGAAAGAATGTTATTTATTAATAATTTGATGATTTTTCAGAAAAGACATTCTCAGACATGTATTTCAAAAATAGATTCATTAGTCAAAGCTATATCCTGGAAAGAAATCATATATTAAAACTGAGTAAGGAGAAATGCTGATATAAATTCACTACACATCTCATGGAAAATATAGATAGAGTAAATAAAATTTATAATTTGAGTTGATTCTTCCTTGTGTAAATTTGCTTTTCACTAGAAACATTGTATTCATGTTTATGAGCTTTCTTTTAAAATGTGATGTAATTCTGGACTAATCTAGGGGATTGCATTTGATCCCAGACTGATGGCCATCAAATGCAGTGAGTTGTCCTACCTCTTTGCAAATGACTAGGTAATAAAACAATAACAGTATAACATGCAGTGATAACACTGAGAAAATAGGATAATTGACAAATGGAACTAGCATCCATCCAATAATAAGTGATGTGCAAGGTAACTAAGGAGAGTGGAAGCATTTTTGTCTCAACAGTGAGAAGATGGCCTTATCCAGGGAAGTGCATTGGCGATTGCAAAAAGTAAATATATATTTATTTATCTAGAGTAGAACTTGAGATATGATTACGTGCAGTGGATAAATCAGATTTCTTGAGAATGGGAATAACACCTGCTTTGTTCCAACAAGACAATACATATCCAAAGAGTGGAAGGGTTGAATATATACATAAGGGGGGTTAGCAATAAAAGTTGTAACTCATTATAAAAGTTCAAGAAGCCTTTCATTAAATGAAGAACTTTACCATCTAAATGAAAAAAAAATAACTGCATAGCATTATCCTTAATAAGACATTTGAAAAAAAATGGGGTTTTAATAATTGTGACTAATAAAGCATTTGTACTTTTAAGTGAATAAGCCAAACTGATTATGCTAAACAAATTATTTACAAGGACATTTGCAGTGTTGAAGAAGGACAGAATGAGTAGTCCAAACATATGAACTGTAGTTATGGAATATAGTGTAATATTACCATGGCAAAGAAAGAGGTGGCGAAGGCTAAGGATAAGGCATATGAAGAGTTGTATGAAAGGTTGGACACTAAGGAGGGAGAAAAGGACCTGTACCAATTGGCTAGACAGAGGGACTGAACTAGGAAAGATGTGCAGCAGGTAAAGGTGATAAAGGATAATGAGGGAAACATACTCACTAGCAAGGAGAGTGTGTTGAGGAGATGGAAAGGGTACTTTGAGGGGTTGATGAATGAAGAGAATGAGAGGGAGAGAAGGTTGGATGATGTGGGGAAAGTGAATCATGAAGTACAATGGATTAGCAAGGAGGAAGTAAGGATAGCTATGAAGAGGATGAAGAATGGAAAGGCTGTTGGTCCAGATGACATACCTGTGGAAGCATGGAGGTGTTTAGGTGAAATGGCAGTGGAGTTTTTAACCAGATTGTTTAATGAAATCTTGGAAAGTGAGAGGATGCCTGAGGAATGGAGAAGTGTTTTAGTACCAATTTTTAAGAATAAGGGTGATGTGCAGAGCTGTAGTAACTACAGAGGGATTAAATTGATCAGTCACAGCATTAAGTTATGGGAAAGAGTAGTGGAAGCTAGTTTAAGAAGAGACGTGATGATTAGTGATCAGCAGTATGGTTTCATGCTGGGAAAGAGCACTACAGATGCGATGTTTGCTCTGAGAGTGTTGATGGAGAAGTGCAGAGAAGGTCAGAAGGAGTCGCATTGTGTTTTTGTAGACTTAGCGAAAGCATATGACAGGGTGCCTAGAGAGGAGTTGTGGTATTGTATGAGGAAGTCAGGAGTGTCAGAGAAGTATGTAAGAGTGATACAGGATATGTACGAGAGTAGTGTGACAGCGGTGAGGCCTGCAGTGGGAGTGACAGATGCGTTTAAGGTGGAGGTGGGATTACATCAAGGATCAGCTCTGAGCCCTTTCTTATTTGCAATGGTGATGGACAGGTTGACAGACAAGATCAGACAGGAGTCACCATGGACTATGATGTTTGCAGATGACATTGTGATCTATAGTGAAAGTAGGGAACAGGTAGAGATGACCCTGGAGAGATGGAGATATGCTCTAGAGAGAAGAGGAATGAAGATCAGCAGGACTAAGACAGAATATTTGTGTGTGAATGAGAGGGAGGATAGAGGAATGGTGAGGATGCAAGGAGTAGAGGTGGCAAAGGTGGATGAGTTTAAATACTTGGGGCCAATAGTTCAGAGTAACGGTGAGTGTGGAAGAGAGGTGAAGAAGAGAGTACAGGCAGGATGGAGTGGGTGGAAAAGAGTGTCAGGAGTGATTTGTGACAGACGAGTACCAGTAAGAGTGAAAGGGAAGATCTACAAGAGGGTAGTGAGACCAGCTATATTATATGGGTTGGAGACAGTGGTATTGACAAAAAGGCAGGAGTTTGAGCTTGGTGTGGCAGAGTTAAAGATGTTAAGATTTGCACTTGGTGTGACGAGGGTGGACAGGATTAGGAATAAGTATATTAGAGGGGCAGACCAGGTTGGAAGGTTTGGAGACAAAGCCAGAGAGGCAAGATTATGTTGGTCTGGACATGTGCTGAGGAGGGATGCTGAGTATATTGGGAAAAAGATGCTAAGGATGAAGCTACCAAGTAACAGGAAAAGAGGAAGGCCTAAGATAAGGTTTATGGATGTGGTGAGAGAGGACATGCAGGTGGTTGGTGTGACAGAGCAGGATGCAGAGGGCAGGAAGAAATAGAAAAAGATGATCCGCTGTGGTGACCCCTAATGGGAACAGCCGAAAGAAGATGATGATCACCAGAAACCTGCTTCTCTCCTTTCAGAATTTTTTGGTTACTGGAACATCAGGTTATTTCTGAAGTAATAAGAAATATTGTTTGATCTCAGCACTGATAAAATGAAAAGAGAAACCATTCTATCATAAAATATATCTCAGGAAAGAGGACCAAATCATTAAAACAAATATCAATAGTCGACTATACAAATAAACATGGAAATATAGAATGAAAGAATTCTAAATCAGTACACCAGCTATATGCATAAAATACTTGTCTTCCAGTGTAAGAGGGAAATACTTTTCCTTTGATGTCCCTCATCCAAGAGACTAATGAAATTGTGGATATCAATTGGGTACACTTTTACAGAGGTCTCAATAGCTCCAGATATGTGCTGTTTATCACATGACATGGCATATGTAATCTTAATGTCCAACAGACATCGCCAAGAAAAAAAATAGCTGGTAGTGCTGTCACAGGTTCCCATCATTGGTGGCAAATAGATCATGTCAGCTAAGTTTAGCCAGGTTGCAGCATTCCATTGTTTAAATCACCAACAGCCATGTGGGAGCCACAGGGGCAGTGGTATGAGAGCTGGAGCTGACCAAAATCATTTGGGGTCCAGGAATTTTATAATTAATTCTTTGTGGGTTCTAGTTCTCTAAAAGAGCAGCATTTTATTTATTTATTTATTTATTTATTTATTTAATTTATTTTATTTTACATTTGTTGACTGGGAGAGTCCAACTGGATTACAAGTCCATTTTCAGTGGAGGCCCAGGGAGAAAACTCCAAGAGAACAATTTTTTTGCAAAACATAGTTTTAAGGGCAGACATTTGACATACAATTTCCATAGAAGAGACTTTGACATATGTATTAACTAACAGATAGGATACATTCATTCTCTACTATATAATATTACATTTTATAAGATACTCCTAAGTTTAGAGTAAAAGCAGAGAAACGTAGAATAAGGCTCCGAGAGAGCAGATGATGCTTGCTATAGTTGAGAAGGATAACAAATTGATTTGCTATATGTCTTCACCTGGTTTTAGTTGAGAAGGATAACAAACTGATTTACAATATGTCTTCTCCTGGTTTTAGTTGCTTATGGAAAGCACAGCATTGCTGAGGTAGTTTTCCCTAACTCCTGGATAGATGGGATGAGCAGTAGATTAACAGTCCTAAGTGGGTACATACAGTACTATGATTGGTTGGCTTAGCAGAGTGAGTTGAAGTGTTCTAATGAGACATTAGCCAGGGGGATACAGGAGCACAGTCGATTATTCAAAAAGTGAGTTTTAACAAGTTTCTTGAACTGTGATGGGGATTTGTTTTCAGTTATGTGGGCAGGAAGGGAGTTCCAGGTTTTTGCTCTACAGTGGATGTAGACAGACTTACCAGCTTCATTGTTATATTTGGTTATATGAGGAGGTTTTGTGTGCTAGACCTCAAGGGACTGGTGGTTGTATAGGGTTGCAAAAGATTTTGTAGGGCTGGGGTGTTTTCAGAGTTATGTATTATTTTGTGGGCTAGTGATAGTTGATTGAGTTGAAGTAGTAGTGGTAGTTCAAGCCAATTGAGTTTTTTTAGGCATTCACAGTGATGTGTTCTGATGGGAGAGGTTGTAGCAAATTTGGCCATCTTATTATAACAACTATCAAGTTTGTTTAAGTTGGATTTGCAGATATTTGTAAGCACAGGGGAGGCATAAAGTGGTGTGGATAGTAGGTGAGTCCTCGATATTGTAGTTTTGGAGTGGTCAGTGAGGAATTTTTTATTGCGATACAGTAGGCCAAGTTTTTTATGCACTTTTTTATGGTTATAGAAATATGTAGGTCAAATCTAAGGTGATTATCTATTTCAACCCCTAAGAGTTTGGTATGATTTGTTGGGGTGATTGTGGTCTTGTTAAAGAAGGAGATGAAGAAAGAATCGGTGGGACGTGCGGCTCTTTGGGAGCTAAAGAGTACTAGCTTTGTTTTACTTGGGTTCAGAATAAGCCTTTGGTTTTTAATCCAAGCTTTTGCTAGGGAAAAGCATTCTTGTGTTAGGGAGTGAAGGATGTCAATTGATTTGGCTGCGCATATTATGGTGGTATCATCTGCATATTCCATTATTGAGGCTTTAGGAATACTGTTTGGGAGCTGATTAGTGAAGAGGGTAAAAAGAAGTGGCCCCAGGATGGTGCTTTGGGGTACTCTGAAGGAGACTGGTAAGGAGGGGGAGAGTTGGTTTTGCCACATAACAACTTGTTTTCTTCCCTCTAGGTAGTTTTTGAACCAGGAGAGGGCAGGGGTGGTAAGGTTTAGAGTTGCTAGTGAAAGAAGGAGTTTATTGTGGTTAACCATATCAAATGCTTTTGACAAGTCAAGGAAGGTGGTGGATATAAGGAGTCCGTTGTTTCTGTGAGTATTGACAATGTTGGTGAATTCTGTTAGTGCAGTGGTGGTGCTATGGAAGGGTCTAAAGCCATGTTATTGTGTTGCTATTAGATTATTTTCTAGGAGATATTTCATTAGTTGCTTGTGTATTACCCTCTCTAAAATTTTAGATAAAGAGGGTAGTATGGCTATAATGTGGTAGTTATTGAGTTCCAGGGAGGTTCCCCCTTTATGTAGAGGGATGATATGTCATATTTTCCATAGCTTGGGTACTATACACTCAGAGATGGATCTGTTAATTAGGATAGAGACAGGATATGATATGGCTTCTGCAGCCAGGTGGCGGTATTCAGCGGGTAATTTAGCTGTAGCTAGAGATGTTGGTTTGACCTTGCTGAGTAGTTTTTCAATGGATTTGGTTGGTTCTGGGTGGAAGCTGAACTTGAGGCAATTGTTAGTTGGGGGTGGGGGTGGGGGTGGGGATGTTGTCATAGGACTGGCTGTTTGCAAGTGTCTGGATGGTTTCTGTAAAGTATTTATTAAATTGAGTGGGGATGTCTCCTTGGTTGTTATCTATTTTTGGGGTTCGGGTAGTTGTTTTACCTGGTTGTAGAATAGAGTTAATTGCTGCACAAAATTTTTGTGGGCTGTTCCTGTGCTTATCCTGTAACTTTTGGTAGTAAGATGTTTTGTCTGTTTTGGTGAGTTTTTTGGCTTTGTTTCGTAGTTCAACGTATATTTGTTCAATTGGGATTTACTGTTGAGGTAGTTGGTCCAGGCCTTGTTTCTTTTTTTGAGGAGGGATTTTGTGTTTGGGGTTAACCAGGGGGCATATTTAGTTTTAATTCTTGTTGTTCTGGAGGGGTTGTGATGGTTAAGGGTGTTTAAGAAGATAGTATTGAACTATAGTACAGCTTCATCAAGAGGTAGGTTTTTTGGGGGGGGGGTCCAGTTGCACATTTTTAGGTTGTTTATAAAGTTGGAGCGGTTAAAGTGTTTTTTGATTCTAATAAGGCACGTAGATATTTGCGACAGTTGTGGTGATTTTGATCTGAGTAAGGATGTGGCTTGGTGGTCACTCAGGGTGGAGTCAGCTGGAGATGTGGCATATGATGATAAGGAGGGTAATTGATGAACAGGCCTCTGCTGCACCAAACCTACTGCCGTGGCAGACACTGCATAAAATGTGAACATAAATGGAGAGAACCAAAAGAACAAACAACTACTAGGAAAAAAGGAGAGTGATAAAGACAAAGTCATAAAAAAAGACAGTTTTCACTAATGTATGCCACACTGTGTGGCATACCAGCTCCTGGAGAAGTAGAATGTTGATAAATATGTAAGGGCAAAAGGTACTGGACAGCTACAGGACCATTAGGTACTAAGAGAAGCAGTGATCCTGAATTTTAACTTGAGCGCACTGAGAGAGATTTAGGAAGTACCTCAAATAAACATTGACAAGTAAAAAACTGCTAGAAGAATGAAGATAAAAAGTGGACATGTAAGGCTCCCGCAGCCTGCAAAGCAGATCTTCATGTTATATACTTTAACATAAAAGAACAGATGAATCCTGAATTTTGTTGAAAAAAGTAAAAAAAATATTATATAAAATCAATACAAATGCCAGAATGCTTGTATACTAACATTGAGAATTCCTGATGTTTTCTCAAAAATAACAAACTCATAAGCTTACAGTTAAAATAAATGAGCACTATCAAACCTTAAATGCCTTGAGTACCTTTAAAAGATTTTCATTATTTCTAACTGACACTTTCATAGTGCTCTTCTTGCGACCCATCATTTTGACTATATATAACAGTATTCTTAATTTTTTACTCTGTAATTTTACACACTGGATTTTTTTTTTTCTGATATATAAGTCAGCACTAAAAATTAAAAGCACTACACCCTCACTCCCCACTGGCCCTTGTTTTCAATTATTAAGGAATTCCCAATATTATTCTAGCATGTCCAAAGGTCAGTTGTCAATCTCCTCTCCGGTCCAGCTGGTGAATCTGGGAATCTTGAGGCAATGTTACAACTGGCTCATGTACACAGACAACCCTCTCCTCCTCCCAACAAATTCCAACACATGTGAGAGATGCAACCATATAGCCAAACTGGAGGCTAAGCTCTCTCAACTCAGTACTGGCATAACCAGTCAGGAGGAGAAGGAAACCACACTCACTACAATTCCAGTCTCACATAGACCTACCACGACAGCAAACCAAACACATAATCACACAAAAACATACTTGGAGGCTCTAAATAAAGATCTGCCTAAGCAGCACAGACCTCCATAGCAGACACCCAAGCAACCGCTACCCCAAAACAAAACACGTGCAACACATATCTCACAAAGCCAGTGTGCCAAACAGTCACAGCCCTTAAGACTAAACAACACACCTGATACACTTTTAATAGGTGACTCTATCATCAGGCACACTGACGTCCCACTCACCAGGTTGAACAAGGAGAGGGTCATGCTGAGCAGCCTGTCAGGCGCTAGGATCCGCCACATAACACAAGCACTCAGGTCACTCCAAGGCAAGTACAAATATGACTCAGTCATTGTCCATGCTGGTGTGAATGACCTGAGACGTACCTCCCTGGACTACATGAAAAGAGACATAAAGGAGCTCTCTGAGCATGTAGCCCAGGCTGGTATGACCCTGACCATGAGTAGCATCTTACCCTCACCAAGAATGATGCCACAATATGAAGACAAGATGATCAATTTCAACAATTGGCTTAAGTACTGGTGTCATTCAAAGGGGATCCAATGCCTGTCAGCTTGGGATGATATGCTCGACAAGCCACGATGCTTCGCTAGGGACGGCTTGCACCTGTCGCCCCTGGGCTTTCGGATATTGGCAAAGGCTCTTGCTACCCCCATAGTGCCTTTTTTAGGCAAGGCTCAAAAGACAAACTCACCTCCATAGGTATCACAAGGGATAAGAAACTGAGAGTAATTCTACTCAACGCCAGAAGTCTAAACCTCAAGATGCACGCACTCAAAACTCTCCTTAGCATGGAGAACATCGATATCTGTGCAGTAACAAAAACCTGGTTCAGGGCTCCCGAGAGCACCCCAGCACTACCAGGTTATACCTCATACCATGCTTTTCGGCCCCAAAACTTGGACCAAACCACAAAAGGAGGGGGAGTATCGATATTCATCAAAGATACCCACACCTCCAGGTTGGTGGCAAAGCACGAAGCATCAGAGACTATCCATGTGCAACTAACAGTGGGTAAAACTGCCTTCCAGTTTATAGCCTGCTACAGACCACCCTCCCAAACCCAGGAACCCCACTTGGCCTTTCTGAGAACACTGGAAAATATGAAGGTCTCTCCAAACACCATTATATTGGGCGACTTCAACTACCCAAACATAGACTGGGAGCATTACTCTAGCTCCAACACCCTAGCCCAAAGGTTCCTAGAATTTATAAACTCAAATGCTATGGAACAACTTGTTACCACTCCCACAAGAGGGGAAAACATACTGGACCTGATCATCACCAACATGGGGACTCTATGCTCCAGACCAGAAGTGTATCCCTCACTGGTAAGATCAGACCATAAACTAATCTCACTGGATATTCACATCCCGACCCCACCCCCTGCCCAGAAAACCACAGTGAAAAACTTCTCTAAAGCAAATTTCACACTCCTCAAAACCGAGGTGGAATCCTTCAAAGCCCCCGGGCCTGTGGAAAATACGGCCCAGACCGCAGGATCCTTTATAAACGCATTCAATGAACACCTTCAGGAATGCATGGATCATGCGATCCCAAATAAAACCAAGACCCAATCCTCCAAAGGCAGACATCCTGTCTGGTGGACCCCAGCCATAAACAAACTATACAATAGAAGGAGGAAGCTACTAAATGATAGAGCAAAATCCCAAAAAGGGAAGGCATCACTGATCAGTATTAGCAAAAAACCACGGGCACTCATAAAATTGTCTAAGGCCAGCTTCGAGAGAAAAATTGCACAGGACACTAAGGATAATCACAAGGCTTTCTTTAGTTATGTTAGGAACCTGGGTGGTAATTCCCAGATATGCTCAGAATTAGTCCAAAATGACAAAAAATACACTGAACCCACAGACATTGCCAATATCCTAGCTGACAGGTTCAGAGCAAACTTCTCCCCCCCCTCCCCACCAAAAGGGAGAATATCTATCCCAGCAGAGTGCTGCCCCCCTGACATCTCAGATGCTCAGGTAAGAGCCGCCCTCTCCAAAACAAAAAACACAGCATCATTGGGACCAGACGGTGTCCCGGGCTGCATCCTACATGAACTCCAAGAAGAGCTAAACCCAAACATAAAACTACTGTTCAATCTCAGCCTTACTACAGGATATGTGCCCAAAGAGTGGCGTAAAGCAACAGTGGTCCCTCTCCATAAAGGTGGTGTCTCAATGGATCCTGGAAACTATCGCCACATAAGCCAGACTAGCTTGGTCTGCAAAGCTATGGAAAGGGTCATCATGGACCTCATAAATAAAGATATTGGGGACCTACAGACACTGGATCCTACCCAGTTCGGCTTTGGTAAGGGCAGATCCTACCTCTTAAACCTGGTTGATTTCTTTGAAACAGTCACCAAGGCCATTGACGAGGGGAAGGTGGTCCACACAGCCTACCTGGACCTCGCAAAAGCCTTCGATACAATACCCCACTCGGGCATTATAGATAAGCTCACCAGCTTAAATATAAACCCCTATGTCACTAGATGGATTGCAAACTGGCTCAAGGACAGAACCCACATGGTTAGAATTGCTGGAGCCATGTCAGACTCCAAACCAGTTACAAGTGGTGTCCCACAAGGCTCAGTCCTGGGACCTCTCTTGTTCGGTATATATTTCTCGGAGGTACAGGCCAACACGGAAGGACTGTGGCTGACCAAGTTCGCAGATGACTGCAAACTGGGTGCCATAATCGACTCTCCAGCCGACACAAGCATCCTCCAAAAGGGCCTCATAGAAACAGACAACTGGTGCCAGAGCCATGGCCTCAAGCTAAATGCCAAAAAGTGTATAGTCATCCCCTTTGGCAAAAACAAAGTGCCCACAAATTACCACATAGGTGGTAATCCATTAAGTACAGAAGAAGTAATTAGGGACCTGGGGATCCAAGTTGATAGCGATCTCTCATTTGACAACCACGTGGCCAAAGTGGTTAGAAAAACATTTTAAATAGCCCACCTAATCATGAAGGGATTCACATCTAGATGAGGGGAGGTCATCGTGTCTCTTTACTCATCCCTCATCAGGCCCATAATTGAGTACAATGCCCCTTTTGGGATGTACCTTACCAGACACCTGCAGCAACTGGAAAGACCCCAAAAGTACCTCACCAAGAGGATCAAAGGGCTCAAACAGATGCCATATGCTGCCCAGTTAAAATCTCCAGCTCTACTCAGTGGCATACCGCCTGTTCAGAGGCGATCTGTGCCGGACGTATAAAGCCATGTCCAACCTGGAATTAATGGACATGCTGCACTTCAGAAAATCCAAATCCCATCGAGCTACGCGCTCGAGAGACTTGAACCTCAGCACTGAAATAAATAGGACATGCTGGAGGGACAGATTCATAACCCGGAGGCTCCCTTCACTCTGGAATAAAATCCCAGTCCAGGTTAGGCAGAGTCCCTCATTGACTCTCTTCAAGAGAAATCTTGATGAGTGGATGGGAGATCGTAGGTTTACCCCGGGTATCACTTCTGTGTCACTGTTAGACAGAGGCACAGTATACTAACCTCAAAAAAGGGCATAGCAAAATAAATTTAAAATGGGTGGCGAAAGCCAAACACATTCTGGCTAGGCTTATAAATGCCCTAGGGCAGATAGCCTAGTATGAACCTATGAACCTATGAACCTATGAACCTATGTAAGATGATTGAAACGAAGCACCTTTCAAAGATCATGAAGAGGTATGTTTCCAGCTAGAAAAAATGCTCATTCCATTATGTACAATATGGGATGAAGGGAGTAAGTGAGTTATTATGATCATTTACATATAAACTGTATAGTAATAGAGACTGTAAATGTACAGAATATGATTATCAGCACTTTCCAAGACAAAAGCAGAGATGCTGATATCATTAATGAAAAGTGAACGGATTTATTTCATCATATAATACAAAATAGGTGTTGCTAAGAATAAAGAGGTAAAGATTACAGCATTTGGAGGACATTGCTGCTGCACTCCTTCATCCATGGCAGAGGTGGATGCAGTATGTCATGGCACTGGAAAAGATGTAGCATCTAGTTCACAGTTAAGTGCCATAACAACAAAAACAGAACAAAAATGAAACAAGCTATCATGCACTCAGGCAATGCATTACAGTACTTTGAGTGGTGATACTGTGCATCAAACATTACTGTACCCCCATTAGCCAGAGAAGTGGGCAGAGCACAGTCATAATAACTGGCAGAGATGGGGTGGGGGCACAGTGTCAGGGGGACAACAATAATAGCATAGGTCAAAGAGTTATAGGTGCATACTGTTGGGGGATTGTGGGGTGACAGGGATCATGTCCTTAGACAGGGATGTGGAGCTTTCAGCAGTGGAATGCTCTTTCTATCCCTGCAGTGTCAGGTCCAGAAGAGTGTGTTCCAGGGGATGGTGTTGCATGTTGGTTGTATCTGCAGAAATGTCATTGTGGACGTATTGTGTGCCTCTGGAAAATAGTCACCTGCCAGAATGCCATTGTCAGGCATGGGTACCTATCAGCTGATGCACATTCACAGGAGAGTGGGCTGGAGATGAACTGTGGTACCCTAAGTGGACTGACTGGCGAGATGTTCCTACAGTGAAAACAGCCGATTGTCATCATGTCCACATGAATGTCCATATCCAGAAGTAAATGACATAGTGGATTCAGATAAGTGCCAGCCATGTCCTCATGACTGTCCACAGCTAGGAGTAAATGTTGCAGTTGATCCAGATGAATTTTAGCCATGCCCACATGAATGTCTACAGCCAAAGGTGGAAGCCAAAATGGAGCCAGATGAGTGTCATCCATATTCACCCTGGGGTAGAGGCCACAGTGCAGGCATAAATCTGTCAGCCACATCAAAATGAGTGGGTATGCCCAGGCGTGGATGCCACAGTGGAACCAGATGAATGCTGGCCACAGCCAGTTCAGCATCTATGGTGGAGATAGCATTAGGCAAAGTGGATGTCTCAGCAACAGTGTATACCATCTATGGAAAGTGACTGTGTACATGTGCAGTGCAATCATTGCCTACCTTGGCTATAGTGGCCAGCTTCAACCAACCACAGGGATGCACTAATGGCTGACATGTAAGGTTCCATTGCTTGATTTCCCACCCACTTTCTCTGTCATGGTTGGAGAACTTCACACAGGCAGAGCATTTCATTGAGTAGATCTGACGTGATCTGATTAGCATCTGCCTGGACCTCGATCACAGCCCTACAGATTTCCAGGTTGATGACTCAGGTAACACCCATTTAATCAAATAACTGAGCCACAGAGTAGTGATTGTTACCAATATGCCTCTCCCCATGACATATGTGTGCAGCTTGGAGATGTTGTAGCTCTTTGATGCTGTCTCCATTGAAGTTGATGGTGTATCATTTGTGGGAAACCTACAGACAGAACATCCTACACTCAACAAAGGTGATGTGAGAGGTGTATTCTGGGTTCTGCACTGCCCTTAACTGTGTGCCTACCATTGCTGGCAATACCACAGTGTCCCCAGTGTCAAGTGCGCAAAGCAGTCATCTACAGCCTATACAGAAACACTGACATCAGGCTTGTCTAGGCAAAGAGTGACAGATCCCCTCCTAGGAGAACCTGTTTAATGCATACAGATAGCTTACTAGTGCACATACTAGCAGTATTTAATACCTACCACCATGAAGCAGACAGATCAGTAAATGCCAATAATATACATAGCCTATGAAACCTTTCACACCTTTTGTGTGGGTGGACTCTGTTGCATGCCAAGTTTCTCTAGGGAAAAACATACAGTATGAAATGTAAGTAAAATGAGCAGAGGTGCTACGCAATGTCCTATTGGAACTGCATGTCATATTACTCACCTACTGCACCCCCCAAACACACACTTGGATAATCATACCTGAGGTGCAGGTGTTCTCAGTTGCAACCCTGATGTTCCTAAAAGACATTCACACAGAAAATTATGTGAGTACACAAGTATAATGTAGTAGGCAATGTCCTTTAGGAATGGCATTTGCCACTAATATTCTTGGCATCACTGACAGACACCTGAGCAGTCATGATGAACCTGGTTCCCACATTAAATCTACTAGCAGGTGTCACCACTATGGGATAAAAGGAAATCCTCTGTATCTATGAGTTGGCAGTGACTTAGTGGTGTGCCCGCAGTTGGAAACCTCTCTGTGGCTATATGTTGGACCTTGTTTTTGTCATGGATGGTCATGTTGGTCACCGTGTGATGCACCTGCAGTACTATCTAATTGTGCGCACCAACCACATTAATGACCCACACATGTTTGTGGCACACCTGGCCTAGGAATACCTTGTCTGCCTTAGCCTTTTCCAGGGTTCTATTGTGTGAATACATTGGGCCGCCAACAGGACCTAAATCTCCTGAAAGATGAGTTTTTCCATGCACTGCCATTCTTTGGGTGCCACAACAGCTCAGGTACACCTCAAGGTGCACATGTGGATTAGTGTGTGTGAGCATGTGTATACAGGACTCTCCATGTTACCTATCACTTGTCGCCTTACTGCTCCTAGTAACCCTGTGTTGGGTACAGCTGTTTATGATGCTGTGATATAGTTTCTCTGACATTGTGCCATAGTGTGGCAGTTGTGGGCATGTGAGCCACAGATGTGGGCATGGAGCCATCTGCATTGTCCCTTGTACCACTACTAGCAGCATAGCATGTGCTCATTGTGCTACAGGTCCAGCAGCCCTATTAGCCAGCCCTGCTATTTGTTTGTCTAGGTAACATTGTAAAGACACACGTAGAGCATAACTGTGGCTTAGCCTGCCTGCTCCCTGTGATCTGTCTGGATCCTCCCACAACAGGGATGTAAATTATCCTGCCTGTTTCTTGTGTTATATGTGGTTGATCTCAGCACTGCAAGTTGTCTTACCTGTACCACGATTTATGAATTGATGGATGTCCCTTCCCCACAGCAATGGAAACTATTCTTGCTTTGTTCCATCTCATTGCCACTTGCACAGTCCACCAAGAATTGCAACTTGTCCTGCCTTTTCCCTGTGCCCTTGCTGTTTTATCCCCCACAAACACGCAGATGTACACATTATGTCATATTCCATCAGGGCCATTACAGTGAAGTGGGGAGAAGTACAGACCCTATGTTAGGGCTGCATTTATGTGACATTTTGGTTGTGAATGGTGTTTGTATTGTTGTGAAATTGTTCTTTTGTGATCTCATTTCTGAAAAGCAATCACAAGTGAGATGACCACATATCTAGGAAGAATTACTATGAGAACCTCAATCACAGCAACATCAAATCCAGCAATATGAAAGAGGGAGAGAAAAAAACAATGAAACTCTCAACATTGAAAGACTACAATCAAAGAAAATATTGAATCCTGAAACTCCCTACCACTCCAGATTAAGGAACAAGCACTAACATCAGTCCTACAGTCTTGTAATCCTTCAGTATTGTAGACTTTCTGTGTTGGAAGTTTCATTGTTTTGTCTTTGGTATGGGTGGATTCAATGTTGTTCTCATTGAGATATTCATAGTAAATGATCAAGAAACCTTCTAGCAAGAAGACGGCCATTTACTTATCTAAAGAGCTTTTATTTAATGGAATGATAGTTATGGTTTGCATAATTCATATCATGATAAAAGGAAAATAAATCTGTACTGTAGCTTGGAAAATCAAACAAAAAGAGCTACCTGAACAGCTAACACTCAGCACCCACTCTATGCACCTCGTGCATTTTCATCCCTGCTGTAAGAATACAATCAGCAAAGCTAGAACTTCCACTGAGTGACCTCCCAAACCTCTTGCATCAGAGGCACATGGGATATATGCAAATAACCCGTATGAACATCAGGTGTTTCAGCTAATTGGTGATTCTGAATGCCCATGATTTATTTCATCATTTTAATGGACAATTTTAGGCCAATAAAGCCAAACCCCACTAGCTGTGGATATGCATATTTCGACCTTGTTATGACCTTGTCAGCACAGCACAAGCAGAGTGTTTGACTAAGCACACGAAACACAGGGCTGTTATACCCAGCTGATGTCCATTACACAATTCTTGGGGTTGGAAAAATGCTCTTTACCCAGCATTGTGCAATTTTGGAGTTAGTATATATAATTAGCAGGGAGTGTAGGCAGTGTAGAGGGTGCAAGGGTGCTTAACCCCTGTAAAACATTATATTTTATCCTTTTTTTACTTTTGATTTTTACATCCACTGAGAGTTTTGCTTGGTGCATGAGTAATAGTGTGTCGACATTCACAGAAGTCTGTATTGTTTTAGGCAAAAGCACTCATTAAAAGTGATTTCCTATTTACATTTTGGTGTTTTTTGTATTAATATATTTCCCCATTTTGCAAATCCGATTGTCTTTATGGTAATCTTTGTATTCTATTGTTGAGCATATACCCACAGACATCTAATGAAGAGGGACACTTAGCCCAATCAGACTGTCATAGTATACAAGATGAAATAAATACATCAATAACTAAACAAACAAACCAACAAATACATTGATATAGTATGCTGTTTGTATTACGTACAGAGCTTTGACTAATGGCATTAACTTTGCTACCATTCACATGACACAGATCATTGTATACTATAGATTAGGTCACTATTATAAACTAAAGACCTTTTCTTTCACATTCTTGAAATGTGTTCATAACTGTTTAGCAGAATGGGTAGGGGGCTTTTCTCAGTGGTATTTAGTAGCTTTAGGCCTTTATTTACAGTGCTTTATCACTTTTTGCCACTGTATCTAAGCTTTGCACATATTGTCTGAAGAGTTACAAATAAGTTTGCTGAAAAAGTGAGACAAGACAAGACTCTAGCAGCTAAAATGACTACAAAATCTGAAATGGAGACCTGTTCATTCACATAGTAATACAGAAGAGTGATTTCAAGAGTCATCTATAAACTGGAGTCAGTGTCACCTGTTCAGAAGTTCATTGGTTCATATGTATATAGGTTCATAGGTTGGTACTAGGCTATCGGCCCTAGGGCCTATACAAGCCTAGCCATAACAAATTCCTGGCTATTTCTTCCCACACTGTTTACTTCCCTGGACTAGGCTAATGGACACCAGGGCCGTTATAAGTCTAGCTGTGCAATCCAAGCCACTTATGTCTGTATGCATCATGGGCATTTATTAAAAGATGGTATGTTAATTGGGAAGTTTCTAGAAGTTATCCAGTGGTGGTATGTTAGTGTGAGCATTACTCTGCCTCTATCAGAGACATGGGGCCAGACCTTAGGTGAATTTCCCATTTCCCACTCACTGGTCAAGGTTACATTTAAACAAGCCTAGCAATGCAGTCTGTTTCCCATGGATGAAAAGTCTGTTCCAGAACATGGGGATCATCTGAGATACATATTTGTCTCACCACTGTGTCTTATTTATGTTACAAGCAAAACAAATTTAAATCCTTGAATATAGTGGTTCTTATGTTGTTTGGTTTCTGGATGTGGAAAAGGTCCATCAGAGCTGGATCTAATGATGGCTTGTATGCATACCTCTCAGCTGTCCAGATTTTCACAAAATGTCTAGATTTTTGCCTCATATTTTTAGTCTGCTCATAAAATTTGTGATTTTCTAGCAAATCACTAAGGATTGAAGTCATTAAATAATAACATACATTTGAAGTTCAGATTTCATATCCTTCAGAAAATGCATGCTAACACAAATCCTGTTATTCTGGCAACTTTCCAAGTTTATAAGAGCAATATTTAAACCACACTATATCTGGGACCTTGTCCCCCATTATTTTAGACTTTGTCCAGATTTCTTTTGGTAAGAGGTTGAGAGGTATGCTTGTATGCCAGGCATAGATTGCCTCTCAATAACCTGTAGGAGACAGGCTATAGAGACAGGGCTTTAAGGCACTCTGTATGGGAGAGTGTGTTTATACCATAATTCTCCTAGTAAGGAACCTTTGTGGACATTTCAACTGTTACATATGTCTGGTCATGTACATTCCAAAGGGGGCACTATACTCAGTGATAGGTCTTAAAAGGGCAGAATAAAGTGGCACTATCACTTCTTTGGACCTGAAAGTCATGTCCTTACTTATATGTTGGGCAACACAGAATGATTTTCTTACTACCATGGCCACATTTTTGTCAAAGTCCAAATTACTGTTTATATACATTCCTACTTCCCTGACTACCAGGTCAACTCTTAGGGGAGTTTCATTGATATAGTAATTACCTGGCAGCAGTTTTCCCAGAAGGTACTATAATGCATTTCTTGACACTGAGTTGTAATCCATGACTTTGACACCAGCCATTTATTTGTATTAGACCTTCTTATAAGAGGTTTGTGTCATAGGGGAATCTATGATAGCTCCCAATTGCAGTCATCTGCAAATGTGATCAGTCAAAGGCCCTTGACATTAGCCTTTACCTCTAAGAAGTACATGCCAAATAGGAGCAGTCCCAGCATAGATTCCTGAAGTACCCCGCTGATGACCAGTCTGTTAGTGGAGGTTGTCTCACCAGTCCTGACTTCCTGGATCCCATCCATGAGTCAGCTGACAATCCACTGAGCTATGTAGGGATTTATGGGTAGTTGACAACTACACCAGAATGGGGTATTGTATCAAATGCCTTAGCCAGGTCCAGGTAGGCAGTATGCACTGTTTTTCCCTTCATCTATTGCCTTGATGATTTTCCACCAGGTTTAGCAGGCCTATTCTTCCCTTGATAAAGACAAACTGGGTTGTGTCCAGTGTCTAAAGGTTACATATGTCTTTGTTGATCATTTCCATTATAGTTTGTTCCATGCCTTTGCATATTAGACTAGTCAGACTACTAGGTCTGTAGTTCCTGGGATCATTTGATGGTCCACCCTTGTGAAGTGGGATAGGCATTACAGTCCTCCATTCTCATGGTACAAAGCTTGTTTTGATGCTATAGCTGAAAAGGGACTCAAGTGGTCCTGATAGGTCTTGTTTCAAGCTATTTTGTAGGCATCCTGGGATACTGTCGGGGCCCACTGAGGCTGTGTTTTTGGCATTAATGAGTGCTGCCAGGACCTGCCCCTGTTAATAGCTAGGGGGGACTTAGGCTAGTAGGTATTTCATGGAGGGAGGCAGGGGGGAGTGAGGTGCAGAGGAAGTTTGAGCTGAATTTGTCAGCTAACAAATTTGCTATGTTGCTATGCTCAGCAAAGGTGGCACCACTGACCACCAGTCCAGCTCACTAATGTGTGCTGCCTTTGAGTTTATGTACATAGCTGTAGAAGGCCTGTGATTGTCTTTAGCATGGAGGCTATCTTGACCTCCACACCTTGTTGAATGTAATTAATCTTCTTACTTTCCTGTTTACTATCATTTTTAAGCTCCTATTATTATTATGGGAGCTGCTCTTCCAGATTTTAGTCATGTTTTTTTTCCTTTTGTTATATAATCTATTAAAGTTAAGATTCCACCTGTGTGGTTTGTTTTTAGAGTTTGTTTTAAGGTTATGCCTGGTATGTACAGCAGCCTCTATACAGCCATTTACATGGTTGTACAGGGTCTCTGTGAACAGTTCCACATAGATTGCTGTGAACTCAGGGTTGGGAGGGGCACTGAATTTTGACAAACCATTGCTAACTAGGATATAGCTTGCTTTGGAATAGTTCCTAACTGTTACTGGGTTTGCTGGGATTACCAAGTTGATTTTTATTTCAAAGGCAACAGCTTTGTGGTCTGGCCTTGCCAGTGAGGACATCACATGGTGAAGGGGGTATAGTGCACTGCTCTCCCATATTGATGAGTACCAGGTCCAGTATATTTGAACTTCTGGTGTGTGTGCACACTATTTGGTCAATGACATTTGTGTTAATAAAATGTAGAAATTGTTGTGCCTGCAAGTAGAAGGCAGTGTATGTTTCCCAGTCTATATAGGGGTAGTAAGAGTCTCCCATGAATAGGGTATTTGGTTTAATGATGAGTGTCTCCAGTAGGTCTATGTATGAGCTATGGGATTGTAGAGACTTAGAGGGTGACCTATAGCTTGATACGATATGGTATGGGACTTTGTCTATGATGATTTGTATATGGATAAATTCCAGGGTATCATCCTGTTTAACCAATGAAGAATTACGCTTGTTGTTAATATAGGTTGAGACATCTCCACCTTTTGTCAGTGGCAGAATAACAAAAGGACTAAATGGTATTAATAATGTGATCAATTTATCTGGCTCTACGATTGAAGACTGTGTTTTTTCTGTTCTGAATTTTGGATTAAAATTTGTACCAACTGTTATACCAAAATTACATGAATGTAAAACTGAGTTGTTGAAAGTAATTAGGAAAATGCACTTGTGGTATTTTTTTGAATATCATGCTGGTTCTGATGTTACAAGCAATGTATGTAGTGACAATACTTTTAGTAGTGATGAGTATTTTTCTGATATGGACTCATTTGATTCTTACATTTCATGTAATAGTGATTTGAATGCTTATTGCACAATTGATACCTCTGTAGTGGGGAACAATAATAAATTTATGCCACCTTTTGTACATGAAGGAATTAAGAAATTTCAGTCCATGGTTGAATTTGAATATGAAATGTTGTTTAAAAATTTTGATTTGAAACAAGTTAAGTATAATTTATCGAAAAAGGAATGGTTAGCTTTGATTAATTTTTCTAGACAAAAAGAGTTGATTATTAAACCCTCTGATAAGGGGAACAAAATCATAATAATGCATTACACCCAATACTTAAAGATGTGTCTTGAATTATTAGAAGTTGAAACAGTATATAAGAAGGTTAGTAATGATCTTCACCTTTTGTTCCTGTCTATGCAGCTGATGGTCTAAATGTGTGGAGGGCACTGAAGCCTTGCATTGCTACAGTCCTTTCTGTGGATTTAAACCATGTCTCAGGAATGGCACAAATGTTTATATTCTCCAGAGTGAGGAAAGCTTGTAGGGTGTGGACTTTCTTCTTTAGGCTCCTAGCATTGATCAATAATACCTTTAGGTTTCTTTGGGTTTTATTTGATATGTCAATGGGTTTGTCAATTTGGCATTGCCTAAAAAAGGCTCTAAGAAGGTGGATACAGTTTTAGTCAATAATCAGAGGCCTAGGGGAGACAGGTGCAGACCATCCTTTGCAAAGCAGTGTGGATTGTTAACCATGTCCTCCCATGCAGACAGATACTGAATCCCCCTGAAAAGACACTAGACCAATCATTGAAGTTAATCGCCTTGTGTTCATTTATTTATTATTTTGTTGACTGGGAAACTCTGACTAGGACAGAGCCTATTTTCAGCAGAGGCCCAGGGAGAAATGCTTCAGATGCTTGTCTTTGGAAGGAAACTAGAGTACCTGGAGAAAACCCATGCAAATGTAGAGAGAACATGCAAACTCTGCACAGAAGGCACCCCAGCCGAGAATCGAACCAGAGAACCTCTTGCTGTGAGGTGACAACATTAACTGCTGCACCACTGCACCGCCCATTTGTTCATACTGTAGCATCAGCCTTGGTGAAGGTAGAGTGTTATTCAATGCAAGGCACACACCTACTTGAGACACATATTCAGTGAGAACAACAATGTGTCTCTTCATATAATCTGGTGAGGAACGTCTCAGGTCATTAACACCTACATGGACTATGATAGAATCATACTGGTACCTGTGGTGTAGTGACTTGAGTGCATGTTTAACTTGTCAGATCCTGGCTCCAGATAAGCAATTTACTGTTATCTTCACCTTGTTCATTCTAGTGAGTGGGGCATCTGTGCATCGTACAATGGAGTCCCCTATGACAAGAGTCCTAGGTAATGTGTTTGCTTGCTTTAAAAGCTTTGCTGTTTGGCCTCCACTGGCTGTAGGTGTATGTGTAGTGTTTAATGTTGCTTTCAGTCAGTGCTTCAGAGATTGCTGAGGATAAGCATTGTAGTTTATAAGCTAAGGAGAATCACAGCCAGTGATTAATATCTTTGAAATATATTCAGGTAAGTCTTTTTTTGTACTGATACAATACTTATAGCCTGTTAATTAAGACCAGTTCTTTTTGCAATAGACACTGTGATGTAGGAAAGTCACTTTGGAAACATGTCAAATGATAGGAATCAATGGCTTAGTATATACCATGCATTGCTTTTCAATACTGTGAATCAGATTAGCAATTGTCACACATGGACCCCGGGATTCATGAAGCTCAGTACAAGGCCGGCGTAAGGTTTGCACCAGCCGGGCAGCGTATATATGGAGTAGTCGTGCCATATGCATATTAATGAAGGTGCGCAGCTGCCACAGCCACGTGCATAGGAAACGTGCGCGAGTGCATAGGGCGTATTCGAAGTTGCGCATGGAGGCATGTCAATGTCGGCTGTCGATGAGCAACCTAAACTGATGAATATTATATTCCACCTGCAATCGTAATCGCACCTATCAGTGTCCGTGGATACTGAAACGTATGCAAAGCATGCAATATAGTCCCTGCGAACAGAAAATGAAGAAGCAAACACAAATGCATGGTAGGGAATAACGGGTTCCTACCCTTGAACAAATGACATGAAAACCGTGTGCCAGTAGTCCAACGTAGTGTTGATAGCTATACCATGTGGAAGTGAAACATATCATATATTAGCGCGCCGCCAGTAGGCCCAATGGAGAGGGTCACCAGCTGACCCATAATGTGAGGGAGGGTACATAGCTGTGCAGATGTGTCCATAACAAAATACATGAGGAGAAATGTAGATATATGTAGTGACCGTATGTCCAAATCATATCCCACAAGGCATGTAATAGTCACATACAAAAGGTATGTCCATATGTCCATATTTCACATACCAAATGTGATAGGAAATAGAATACACATGCAAACGAAACAGAAGGAGTATATAAACAGCTATAACAATATGGACACATGTAGGCCGAAAGGAACAATATGATCCGTACCGTCAACTAAGATTACCACCTGTCCCACTTTGTGAGCGACAGTCCCTCTGTGGGCAGATGTGTCCTGACACAAACTTGTAAAAATGGCAAATGTCCAGAGATTATAGGACATAATTATTCCATAGATGTCATGTAATAGTTGCATTAAACATTTTTCACTGAACGTATATTACATAAATGTCATAAGAAACAGAATAAGACACCGAAATGCTACAAGAATAAGCTTAGATATAGGCAAGAATTGTAAGTTCTATCTGCCGAACTGACCGTGGGTATGTGTCGGCCTGTAAAATATGCTGTGTTCACCGCAAATGTCACACTGTGGCCAATTGAAAAGGTGGAAACACAACCGTCGACTGTGGGGAGGCATTGTCCACAACAGTCAGACATGTGTAAGGAATAGCTTGGACATAGGAAAAGGTGCCATCCTACCAATGAGAACAACAGGCTGGCAAAATCCGGACATCAACGGTATAATCCGAACGTGTATGTGACACAGTCGAATGGGTAGTACCCGGGTATACCAACCAAGTAATGAAAGTGAAGTATGGGTGTGTACCTATGTGCGTGAGGTATAGCATGTGGAAAGCAAGCATGGCAGGGTAGTCCACACAACCATAAAGGTACCTGACACATGTAGGGTAGTCAATGTGTTACTCTGGCCGTGTCATGGGCCAACAACCAAAGTAGTGATCTATGGGGTGTGATGAATGTGCATGTGAGGGGTGGGTGGTTAATGGTAAAATCCTCAAAGGCGATACTGTGTCATATGCAGAAAAGGTGAACCGGAGGTGTACGAGGGGGCAGCGGGTGAAGTGGAAAGAAACACAACCACATGTAGAAACAGCTGCAAGACAAGCAGACAGGCCATAGTGTAGAACACAACCCCACAAACATATGAATATGGAAATGTGCGATACAAATGTATAGATATGTCACCGTCACATACCCACAGATGGGTCCTGATGGAACTGGCCATAACAGATGCAACACACAGCAAATGCATAATGGCCTACCCAGCATACCCTCCACATCATACAACCCGCCTCCATACCAGAACATCCACCAATTCCAGCCGTACTTGGTCCACTGGTTCATTGCAGACACAGCTACACACAGTGACCCCTATGCATATGTAGTAGGTATTGTCACCCGAGGCAGTGTCAGGATAGCAAACCATGTATCCCCTGCATGTAAAACCCCCTGCACATTTTCATAAAGCCACAAATATCTTCGGTATCTGACTTGTTTTGGTCTTGTCCAATTTTTGGGATATCTCTCATGGGATAACCAACCTGTGTAAATAGTAGAATGGGTATGATGACATGATGTCCAATCCTGTAGATATCTGGACACAAGTCAGAATGTGCAGTGGAGGTCCATGACACTGTCCAGCCCTAAGTGGGCATGTATAACCTATTACCCAGGATAAAACTCCTTCCCGTGATGCACGTGTCCCGACACGAATAGGAGGGAGAATATAATGCACACATTCGCATAGTGGCAAATGGCATGAGGGTGAGGAAGACACTGACATAAACAGGTTAACCCTGATCAAGTGTGAGGGACACTGACTGTGTGCAGGTGTGACCGACCATAACTGTCAACCTGTGTAAGTAAGATATCTGGACAAAGCCATGAATACAAGTGAGACAAAGGTCCAAAAACAGGGACAATTTGTAAAGATAGCTCTTAGAAACATGATAGAATAACAGTTTGCACATTGGCATTAATGTCCGGAGTATGAAGTCTGAAACCCAACTGTCTGTCAGCACGTTCCGACTGCAGTCTTTAATGATGAGCTACTGCTGTGCCAGAACACAACAGCGTATTACAGAGGTCCGTACTATACCACTCAACTGTCCAGATATTCGCAGAATGACCAGAGGTTTTCCTCATATTGTTGTTGTGTGCCTCCAACAATCTGCACCAGTCTGGTAAATAGCTGAGGATTGACGTCACTAAATAATGAGAAATATCTTGAGTTTAAGACTCCACATCCTTCAGAAAAGTCATGCTAATGCAAAACCTAGTATTCTATCAATGTTCCAAGCTTGTAAGAGCAATAGTTAAAATGTGTCTCTATTTGTCACCCCATCATGTAGGTTTTGCACAGATTTGGTGCTCTAAGAGGTTGAGAGGTATGGTCCGTACATATTTACAGTAACAACCCTTCACATTTGTGTAATGTACAACTGCATACCTGTAGTCACTTCATGTCCAAAATAATAATCCCCGTATGACTGAATACAGGTTATAGTCAAATGTGAATGGGAATACCCCTCACCGTGGAGTATGGACTGTAACAACCCCACCCATAATATGTATTGCCAACAGAATAAGCTGCTGACAGGTGCCCAAACATCTGTGTCTATAAACACAGGTAAAAATTCATAATAAGGAGAAACTCCCTGTCCATATGCTTCGTCTGACAATTGAACTCTGCCAGGAAGTTCCGTTCACCAGGTGGACAATCCTAAACCCAGATCACTACATGAACACCCTGACAATCAAAGACCTGTATGTGCCAGGACTATATGCCTTGGTGTTCTGCATATCCTTGGAGTGATTAACAATGCAGCTGGGGTCCACAGCAGTAGGCAATAGGGAATGTGTAATATGTAGTACCTCATTTTTCTCAGCAGGAGAATGGATGCCTGTGTTGTAGGTGAAGCGTATATTGATGTAGCTAAGTACTATGGGTATGCATATCAATGAGGCAGAACACCAATAGAATAGTGGTTCCGGCATCCGGCCAACGTGAATGCAGTCCCGGTTGGCCTACGACCACTGCACATATAACTTTAAAGTGTAATGAATGCATTCGTGCTGTACACACATTTAAATATGTAAAGGTGAATGTGTGTTTCGCATCAGTCCATAAACCGGAATACAGATATGTAACTGTTACGGTCAGAATTATGAAAGGCCACGTAAGCAAAAATATCTATTAAACATATGTAACCCACAATAAGGATATGCAAGTGCACCTATGCATGTGTAATCCGCTCACAGCATAGCAAATGAATGCTGTTTTCTCCACGTTATATATACATGGCTCATACCTGTTAACCCCGTAAAGTACGAAACCGGACAAATCCATGAAAACAACTGGCACAAATAGGGACAATCCCCAGATATTGCCCTAACAAACATAGAAAGTGGATAGAATAACAGGTGTGTCACTAGCATGGATTCTCTGAAGGGTATGAAGTCGTAACCTGAAATGCTTGTCATTATTTACCAACATCAGTCTTTAATGATATGCCACTAAATTGCCAGATAGACACAAGGTTATGAAAAACGGACGAAAGATAAGAGGCAAACAGATGTACATTCAGCGAAAATCTGTACAGTTAAAAGGTATGATATGGATATATGTATATATATATATATATATATATATATATATATATATATATATATATATATATATATATATACACATATATCCACAGACTTAAACCAAAGCAAATTATGAAATGAGGAATGTACAGACATATGTATATATGTACATATATATATCTATACACACACGATACATGAATAGATATATACACAACAAACATATGTCCCTGTACATATAACACATATACATAAATAGGTCACGGTATAGCTATTATGGATAGACAGGCAGACATGCATGAAAGGTGAATACACTGCTGCTTTCCAAACCATTGCCCGGAAAGTACCAATGTGACAGGGCCTGCAAGTTCTACACGTTAAACATGAATATAGGTGTCCTTTGCAGGACCCCAAAAACTGATCCCGTACGAAGTGCAAACCATCATCGATGCAAAAGACGTCACAGCTGCAACTACGATATAGCTTTACAAGCAACAGTAGCAGGTGCAAGGATAATAACACATGGGTCGATAGAATGTATGACGTACGACCTGATATCCGGAGAGTGGGGAGTGCTTAGAAGTGTCTACACACTTTATTATCGCTCACATTAAACATGTCTAATGGGTACTGTTGAGGGGTGTCAGGTATTGGAATCATGGGTATGCAGAAATGGGCCTAGGTGTTGGTTGGCACAGATCTATTAGGTACGCACCATAGGAGTGATCAATATACCTATGTGGGTATAGCACACGCCTATATTCACCAAAAAGGTGCAACCCATCTACTGGATATTGTGTAAACCATTGGGGGAAGACGTAGGGACCTATATCAGTGTCATGTAGGCGATAATCATGGATGGACATGCGTACGACCGAGATGGTAACCATACCTGCCAAACTTTCAGAATAAGACAGCTGGACTAAGGCATAGTACATGAAATACAAATAGGGACTATATTAAATATGCCCCAGACAAAGTCAGGACATTGATAGAATAATGGCGTAGTCAGGAATACGAATGTTATGAGGGTTAGTAATCATGAAATAGAAATGTCAGTCATTATTACCTAACCTCACAGCCCGTCATGCCTTGCCAGCAATCTACCAGAAAGGCACATTATTATGACAAATGTAATAAAATCATAGGTCAAACCTTGGGGCATTTACCCATAATGTGTACAGGTGAGAGGTATGAAGGTAACCTATCCTAAATAAATGTACAGAACAAGTGATACTAGGTGAACAGGTGAGAAGAAAGACGTCAGGACAAATGACAAAACATGTACAAGTCAAAAGCATGTACTTCGACAAATGTGAATGACAACATATGCCCTGTGAAAGTCAATGTGGAAGGTTAATAGACTCAAAAGACATGTGTCCCTCAGGGTGTCATGCAGTGTCACTGATACAGTGTCCAGTCACCCATACTCGTACGTGAGCTCTGCCACTGACGGAAAGCGCAAATACTGGCGTACACATAAGGTACGTGATAGAATAATTAGTGTGGATAAGCACCTGTTGGCCTGTGTGAGGAATACAACCCTCTGGGTGGGTGTGTCCTGCAATAGGAATGTAATGGCATCTGGCCTGTGATGGCGCCATATATTGTGTGTATTGGTGTAAGAAAATGGATATCCTGTATCAGAAACATACCTCGCAACTGTACAGATTCTCCCAGAATGTGCAGATGTTTGCCTCATATGTTTGGTGTGTTCCTTTTACAATCTGTACCTTTCTGGCAATTACCTGAGAACTGAAGCCATTAAATAATGACAAACATTTGAGTTTAAGACCCCAAATCCCTCAGAAAAGTCATACTAATGCAAAACCTATTATTCTGTCAACTATCTACGTTTGTAAGAGCAATATTTAAAATCTGCCCCTATTTGTCCCCCCATCATGTTAGGCTTTGTACAGATATTTTGCTCTAGGAGGTTGAGAGGTATGATCAGAAACAGATACATGTCTGAGGAAACAGCATTATCGACTGCAAGATAACTCAGAAGGTATGAAAAGCGCTGCAGTAGGAAGTTCAGTATTGGCCGCAGGTATGTGCTGACATGTCAAATGACACAGCAGTCTACATGAAGTACCTATAGGGCTGTCACCTTTACCAATGATGACAGTGGGACATACCCACAGCCATGCATACACCACAAATAGACACAGCACACAGCAAAGCCTAGGCCATGATACATGAAGCCTTAGGCATGTATGAGTTGAGTGAGAGTACAGCAAGGAAAGACGACTGCCAGGCTATTCAACAAACACCCGTAGGGGCGTGCAAGACCGCCCGTAATACGAACATTGCATGGACAATGTTGGGATTTGCAGCATACCCCATTTGTATGTGAAAGCTATGCAAATTATGTAAATATGCGATACATGAAACAGTAAGCTGTCCGTGCAAGAGCAGAGTTATGTGTAGAAATGTACCCGAATGTTAGGCGACTAACGTTCTGCACGTTGCTAAACGGAGCAATGACAGCTGCAAATACAGTATGAATACAGTCGAAGAAGCATGCCAATGTCCAAATCCAAGGCCAGTGGCATCATTGTCCATTGGATATCAATAAAACAGTAGTTGTCCTCCCCCGATCTCCGGTGTGGAAGCGTAGCGCAGTGCCACGAGAACGCGCTGCACTTCAAAACAAGTCAAATATGTATAATATACATACAAAATGTAGGTTTAGTTAGATGTTAGTACACCATGCATATGAATGGCAAGCTGGAGACAACATGGCTACTGCATATTGGTTGTTATGTGTGGAATTGCTCTGTCAGAGATGTAACGAAGCATTTGTAGGCAATCTGATGCAAGTGAGACTGAGGATAGTGAATCACAACATGTCATGCCATATGGGCCAAGCCTCTACAGTGTAGTGTAGGATAAGGGGACTATTAGAGTAGAAGATAGGTGACAACATGAGTGTGTATGTATAAAACACTGTAATCTCACAGGAGCAGTGCCACATGTTTGCTGTCAGTACTCAGTGGAAGAGGCGTGTTATGAGCTATCCTAGTGAAAGTCAGGAGACTGACGGTGTACGCCATGGATACCACCGATGTGACCTGCAAACCTGCCCACAGTGTGTCCGCGCCCGTGCGCGTCAGTAAGCCCAAGTAAGCATGTGTGCATGCGTGTTAGCCCATGTGAGCTTGTGGAAGAACGAGTAAGCTAGTGTACGAATGGTGAAGCCCGTGTAATGTTATGTATGCCAGTGTATGCATTTGTAAGCATGTATACATGTGTACTACACACATCACACACGTACTGCACACTCAGACACACATCAGTGAAATGGCACATGGATGGAGAATACATCATCAGAATTAACAGTGCTGTAAACTATGCTACATTGATGGTCATAGCTGCAATGCATCATGCCTGCTGGTATACACCTGGAAGTAACACACTTTGTGTTAACAGCATGCTAACATCAATACAGTGGAATAAAGCCACCGTGTGCATCAGCACCTGGTTAGTCTGATCCTGCATCAATGTTACACATCACAGGTGGTGGCACAGGTGACATCATATGCACAGGGTGTGGTGTTACATTTCCAGAGCTGTCATTGAGCCATCCAATGTACATGTAGGTGTGTGTGTGTGTGTGTGTGTGTGTGTGTGTGTGTGTGTGTGTGTGTGTGTGAGGGACAATGGTTATTGCATGGCCCAATGGTGATGCAATGGGTTTGTGTATGTGATAGCCCTAGCTGTTTGTGGTAAGTGTGTGTGTCTGCATATGCACAGGTACAGCATGTGTCAGCCATATGCAGGAGGTTATGGGACAGTCACAGACCGTACCTGCCAGGCTGTAGAGATCGCCATTACTGGCCATGGACACCCCTCCATGCATCCAACACTAACCCAGTCCTGCACTTGTCAATGTATACACATACTGTCCTGGGATCTGTACCACAACCTGTGGATAAAAGTGAGTCTGTAATGTTAACCTGAGTTGCATAGAGTTGTCAGTTACTACATATGGATATGAGCCATACTCACCCTCCAATATAATAACCACTGCTGACTGTTGCCGAGATGTGCATACGACCATTCAAAGGTGCTGTACTAACATTGTTTCCAATGCCCGTGTAATACCCAGCAACACAATAACTGGTCACTATACAAGTATAACCCATGATCACTACAGCACACAGTATGTGCAATATCGCAGAGCCCTAGCAGATGTACATACATCCAAGGTGATCACGTACAGATAATGCAGCACATTCAAGAGTGATAATCCCAACATACATATCTATATTCAAAATATATATATGTGTATATATATATATATATATATATATATATATATATATATATATATATATATAGATACATACATACACACACACACACACACACACACACACACACACACACACACACACACACATAAAACACACGTGGCAGGGTTGGGAGCAGAACACAAATGTAACCACTATACCACATGACAACATTACGCAGTTACAGAATGCGCTACCATGATTAGTAGATCACAGGATTCACACAGGCATACGTCTAGCCTGCAGACAGCAGCATCAAAGGCAAAGACGCCGCACGGATGTTATGGAGAGTGAATACTGTAAAAGCAATGTACTGTTGTCATGCAGCTGGAAACACGCACACACACTTGGCAAGGCTGGGAGTCGAACATACACCTAACTACGCATTTACAGAACGCGCTACCGAGATTACTAAACACAGCAGTCCTAGAGGCATACATCTAGGCACGTGTCATCTTCCGCAAAGGCAAAGACGTCGGTAGGAAATATCTGTGGTGTGAGGCGTCTAAAAAGCATGACTGAGTCCCCAGGCAGACGGGAGCATGCGCGCGCGCACACACACACACACATACACACACACACACACACACACACACACACACACACACACACACACACACACACACACACACACACTTACTTGGCAGGGCTGGGAGTTGAGCATTCACCTAACTACCCTATCACACTACAGCATGACGCATTTACAGAATGCACTACCGAGATTACTAAACACAGCAGTCCCAGAGGCATACATCTAGGTGCATGTCATCATCTGCAAAGGCAAAGACATCGGTAGGAAATATCTGTAGAGTGAGGCATCTAAAAGCATGACTGAATCCCCAGGTGGATGGGAGCATGCGCGTGCAGACACACACACACACACACACACACACACACACACACACACACACTTGGCAGGGCTGGGAGTCGAACATACAGCTAACTACCCTATCACACTACAGCGTGACGCATTTACAGAACGCGCTACCGAGATTACTAAACACAGCAGTCCCAGAGGCATCCATCTAGGTGCGTGTCATCATCCGCAAAGGCAAAGACATCGGTAGGAAATATCTGTGGTGTGAGGCATCTAAAAGCATGACTGAGTCCCCAGGTGGATGGGAGCATGCACGCACACACACACACACACACACACACACACACACACACACACACACACACACACACACACACACACACACACACACACACACACACACACACACACACTTGGCAGGGCTGGGAGTCAAACATACACCTAACTACCCTATCACACTATAGCATGACGCATTTACAGAACACGCTACCGAGATTACTAAACACAGCAGTCCCAGAGGCATATTTCTAGGTGCGTGTCATCATCCACAAAGACAAGGATGCCGACAGGGATTGTATAGAGAGTGATCAGTCGAAAAGCATACAGACATATTACTGTCCCACGGTAGATGTAGACAAACACATGACAGTGGTGTGATCGGGGCAACGTAAGATTTACGGAGCAATTCAAAAACAAGACATAGACACGGGGCGCGCCACAGACAGTACACCCTTCAATATAGTCGACCAGTGTGTACGCGGTAGGCATCCATCGTGACATTGGAAATGGACATCTGTTGCCTGGATAACCACCATGGCTATACAGGATGTCAGCGGCCACGCCCATGCACAGAGGGACATCATTGACACAAGGTATCACTGGCCATGGCCACACGCTTAGTAATACACGTCCATTCGGACTGTACTGTGTGTCGATCTACACAATGGCATACTGGACATGCTCACACACTTAGCAGTTGCAAAGGGCCGTCTTGCATGCAGATGGAGTCTAAACACAGAAGGGCACAGTAAGGTATAGCTGTCCCCATGCACAGGGTGGGCCATCCTGCATGCAGACAGAGTCTAAACACGGAAGGGCATAGTAAGGTATAACTGTCCCCAAGCACTGGGCAGGCCGTCCTGCATGCAGATGGAGTCTAAACTTAAAAAGGGCATAGTAAGGTATAACTGTCCCCACGCACTGGGTGGGCCGTCCTGCATGCAGATGGAGTCTAAACACGGAAGGGCACAGTAAGGTATAACTGTCCCCACGCACAGGGCGGTCACACACATGCAGTGACCAGTATACACTCAGCTGCCATCACAGCTGTCACAGATGCAGATCACAGATGTACACACCGCAGTCTACACTGTAGCCCTCGAGACATCACCATGTCATTGTTGCAGCAATACACAGCCATACATTACCACAACACCGTGTGACACATGACCAGTGGACTGTACAGAGGTCTACAGCAACTGTGTAGAGTACACATGTACTGACAGGGTTCTAACAGGTGTTATGCATTGCAATGATACCACTATACATGACCAGGTCAGCTCAAGACATACCAGGGGCCCCAGGTCTTACACAGCTGTGACAGATGAGTGTTGCTGTACACCAACGGACGCACATGTTTGGATATGTCATACATGTGATTGTAGTGGATGTGTGCATGGATCACACACACAACACATATGTACATAGCTTAGCCTTTGCTGTCCCCCATGCAGAACAGTGGTCTAAGCAATCATACACATGCAAATGGAAGGTGGGTCCATGTCTGTTGAATGCTCACAGTACAGGAGGTAGCAATGTTGACCGAGGACACATTCTGCTGTAGTAGTCGCCCATGACACCTGTGATATCATACCACAGTCCATGTGTTATGTATGTCAGCAGACATGTCCACCAATAGCAATGCATACAAACATGGCTACAGGAGACACATGTAGGACCAACACACATGTACAATCTGTACTGTGCATGCAGCAACCATGCATGTGCAGTGGCCGATGTCCATAACACAGCTGTGCCTAACTACAACATGCAGTCACAATGCAGCTCCATCATTGACACCTGTATATGGTGACATGCAGACAGTACGGTTGGTTGTACATCATGTATGGAGGGATGTGTGTACATAAAGTGGTGATCCACCTGTGTAAATGTATGTGTGCCGGGGATGGCTCACAGGTGTGTCACACACCATCCTACCATGCCATGTGCAAACAGTACGCTATGTCACTGTTACATGACGGTGATGACAGAACGCATACACAGCGGTCAGGTTTTATCAACTGTGTGTCACGTGACACCTGTAACACTGATATCCTCCCGTGTGCATATAGCAACACAATTGCCAGACGTAGTGTTGGTACACATAATGCAGATATTACCGCTGCATGTCTATCAAATGGCTCATCATATGGCAGGTGCATCATTCCCAGCACTGCCATGTGTGTCCGCTTGTGTGACCACACATGCCACATATGGTGGGGACTACGTCCCAGTTGTTACACATCCCTGTACACCATTGTAGAGATCTGTACATACTGCAGTGTGGAAAGCATGACGTTGGCAGGTGTGGTGCATCACACTCATCGGCTATCCATACACATATATCTGGTCACCATAGTGTGTGTGTGTATGTATGTATGTATGGCTGTCTGGTGCTTGGCGTGAGGATATATGCTACCATACAGTGGAAACAGGATCACTAACCCCTCATGGTGACTAGCCCCTCATGGTGATGTATTCTACTACCCTGTTGATGCCATTGGTCCCAGCCATACTGGCTACCTGTGAATGTTCCTTCTCTGTGCCATGTCGTGTGGGTGCAAAGTACTGCGAGGGTGATGACCACATATTCAAGGGTCCACACCTCAACACTATGGGGTATGCATTATAGTGCTGTAGACCTCGTGAATGTGGCCATGTTCCTGTACTGTGACAGGGTATTACTGCTACACAGTGTGGCCTCATGCTATCATGTGGCCTCTAACATCATCATTGGCCAGACCGCTGTGTACAACCCCTGCACCATGTCAAGATACCTGTAATGTTTCCCGGTATGTATGTCATGTCTCTGTCTGCTGTAGCCTGTTCAACTGACCACATGCTTCAGGTGCAGTATATGTGCGGACATCTGTGTCATGTTTGACTTTCCAACAGTCAGGTTGAGGGTACGTTTAGCATGCTGATATTGCCATATGTGCCTGTGAGTACTCCACAGTTACACATGGGGGACTGCAAACACTGCTACCTGTAGGCACATGCCAGTACGCCATAGGAGGGAACCAGGGCATCATTACCAACATGCTGTTACTGTTGTAACCGAGACACATACTTTGAACATATCACAATGCATGCTGCACCTGGACTTCATGGTATGACCGGTGCATGTCAACAGTACACCACTGATGTCACATACACATCTCTCAGTATTCACACACAACCAATGCAACATACACATCCTCAATATGCATACACAAGTGATGTTAGATACACCTCTCACTATTCTGTTCACCCTGTGCATCAGACCATTTGAGCATATCCCTGCACTCAGTACTCACACAACCAATGCAACATACACATCCCTCAATATGCATTCACAAGTAATGTTAGATACACCTCTCACTATTCTGTTCACCCTGTGCATCAGACCATTTGAGCATATCCCTGCACTGATGGTGTGGATGACAGGGATGTGGCACAGGCTTCATCATATGCACAGGGTGATACTGTTTGCCAGGGGCATAGGCTGCACCAATGGATGACATCATATGTGTGGGTAAGGTCCGGTGATTTGAATGGACATGTCTGTTCCGTATGCATGTGGGTGTTTTGGAGCCCTACAGTTGTGTTTGCTGTGTGTGTGTATATGTGCACACAGTTCTGTCATTTATGAGGCCTACACAAGGGTATTATGGACAGCTCCAGATTGTACAGACCAGGTTGTACAGCTCACTGTGACCGGACATGGCCACATGTCCTGTGCCTGCCAGGGGTTGCACGGGCACTACCAGGCAGAGGTACAGAATGGCTACTGTCTGACGACACATGGCCACTGGAACTGTGTCCCCGCCGGGAACATCCAGGGCCATGTCCACGTGGCCTGCTGTGTCCTGATTAGTAGATCACAGGATTCACACAGGCATCGTCTAGCCTGCAGACAGCAGCATCAAAGGCAAAGACGCCACGGATGTTATGGAGAGTGAATACTGTAAAAGCAATGTACTGTTGTCATGCAGCTGGAAACACGCACACACACTTGGCAAGGCTGGAGTCGAACATACACCTAACTACGCATTTACAGAACGCGCTACCGAGATTACTAAACACAGCAGTCCTAGAGGCATACATCTAGGCGCGTGTCATCTTCCAAAGGCAAAGACGCCGTAGGAAATATCTGTGGTGTGAAGTCTAAAAGCATGACTGAGTCCCCAGGCAGACGGGAGCATCTTGCACACACACACACACATACACACACACACACACACACACACACACACACACACACACACACACACACACACACACACACACACACACTTACTTGGCAGGGCTGGGGTTGAGCATTCACCTAACTACCCTATCACACTACAGCATGACGCATTTACAGAATGCACTACCGAGATTACTAAACACAGCAGTCCCAGAGGCATACATCTAGGTGCATGTCATCATCTGCAAAGGCAAAGACATCGGTAGGAAATATCTGTAGAGTGAGGCATCTAAAAGCATGACTGAATCCCCAGGTGGATGGGAGCATGCGCGCAGACACACACACACACACACACACACACACACACACACACACACTTGGCAGGGCTGGGAGTGAACATACAGCTAACTACCCTATCACACTACAGCGTGACGCATTTACAGAACGCTACCGAGATTACTAAACACAGCAGTCCCAGAGGCATCCATCTAGGTGCGTGTCATCATCCGCAAAGGCAAAGACATCGGTAGGAAATATCTGTGGTGTGAGGCATCTAAAAGCATGACTGAGTCCCCAGGTGGATGGGAGCATGCACGCACACACACACACACACACACACACACACACACACACACACACACACACACACACACACACACACACACACACACACACACACACACACACACACACACACACACACACTTGGCAGGGCTGGAGTCAAACATACACCTAACTACCCTATCACACTATAGCATGACGCATTTACAGAACACGCTACCGAGATTACTAAACACAGCAGTCCCAGAGGCATATTTCTAGGTGCGTGTCATCATCCACAAAGACAAGGATGCCGACAGGGATTGTATAGAGAGTGATCAGTCGGAAAAGCATACAGACATATTACTGTCCCACGGTAGATGTAGACAAACACATGACAGTGGTGTGATCGGGGCAACGTAAGATTTACGGAGCAATTCAAAAACAAGACATAGACACGGGCATGCCACAGACAGTACACCCTTCAATATAGTCGACCAGTGTGTACGCGTAGGCATCCATCGTGACATTGAAATGGACATCTGTTGCCTGGATAACCACCATGGCTATACAGGATGTCAGCGCCACGCCCATGCACAGAGGGACATCATTGACACAAGGTATCACTGGCCATGGCCACACGCTTAGTAATACACGTCCATTCGACTGTACTGTGTGTCGATCTACACAATGGCATACTGGACATGCTCACACACTTAGCAGTTGCAAAGGGCCGTCTTGCATGCAGATGGAGTCTAAACACAGAAGGGCACAGTAAGGTATAGCTGTCCCCATGCACAGGGTGGGCCATCCTGCATGCAGACAGAGTCTAAACACGGAAGGGCATAGTAAGGTATAACTGTCCCCAAGCACTGGGCAGGCCGTCCTGCATGCAGATGGAGTCTAAACTTAAAAAGGGCATAGTAAGGTATAACTGTCCCCACGCACTGGGTGGGCCGTCCTGCATGCAGATGGAGTCTAAACACGGAAGGGCACAGTAAGGTATAACTGTCCCCACGCTAGGGGCGGTCACACACATGCAGTGACCAGTATACACTCAGCTGCCATCACAGCTGTCACAGATGCAGATCACAGATGTACACACCGCAGTCTACACTGTAGCCCTCGAGACATCACCATGTCATTGTTGCAGCAATACACAGCCATACATTACCACAACACCGTGTGACACATGACCAGTGGACTGTACAGAGGTCTACAGCAACTGTGTAGAGTACACATGTACTGACAGGGTTCTAACAGGTGTTATGCATTGCAATGATACCACTATACATGACCAGGTCAGCTCAAGACATACCAGGGGCCCCAGGTCTTACACAGCTGTGACAGATGAGTGTTGCTGTACACCAACGGACGCACATGTTTGGATATGTCATACATGTGATTGTAGTGGATGTGTGCATGTACCACACACACACAACACATATGTACATAGCTTAGCCTTTGCTGTCCCCCATGCAGAACAGTGGTCTAAGCAATCATACACATGCAAATGGAAGGTGGGTCCATGTCTGTTGAATGCTCACAGTACAGGAGGTAGCAATGTTGACCGAGGACACATTCTGCTGTAGTAGTCGCCCATGACACCTGTGATATCATACCACAGTCCATGTGTTATGTATGTCAGCAGACATGTCCACCAATAGCAATGCATACAAACATGGCTACAGGAGACACATGTAGGACCAACACACATGTACAATCTGTACTGTGCATGCAGCAACCATGCATGTGCAGTGGCCGATGTCCATAACACAGCTGTGCCTAACTACAACATGCAGTCACAATGCAGCTCCATCATTGACACCTGTATATGGTGACATGCAGACAGTACGGTTGGTTGTACATCATGTATGGAGGGATGTGTGTACATAAAGTGGTGATCCACCTGTGTAAATGTATGTGTGCCGGGGATGGCTCACAGGTGTGTCACACACCATCCTACCATGCCATGTGCAAACAGTACGCTATGTCACTGTTACATGACGGTGATGACAGAACGCATACACAGCGGTCAGGTTTTATCAACTGTGTGTCACGTGACACCTGTAACACTGATATCCTCCCGTGTGCATATAGCAAACACAATTGCCAGACGTAGTGTTGGTACACATAATGCAGATATTACCGCTGCATGTCTATCAAATGGCTCATCATATGGCAGGTGCATCATTCCCAGCACTGCCATGTGTGTCCGCTTGTGTGACCACACATGCCACATATGGTGGGGACTACGTCCCAGTTGTTACACATCCCTGTACACCATTGTAGAGATCTGTACATACTGCAGTGTGGAAAGCATGACGTTGGCAGGTGTGGTGCATCACACTCATCGGCTATCCATACACATATATCTGGTCACCATAGTGTGTGTGTGTATGTATGTATGGCTGTCTGGTGCTTGGCGTGAGGATATATGCTACCATACAGTGGAAACAGGATCACTAACCCCTCATGGTGACTAGCCCTCATGGTGATGTATTCTACTACCCTGTTGATGCCATTGGTCCCAGCCATACTGGCTACCTGTGAATGTTCCTTCTCTGTGCCATGTCGTGTGGGTGCAAAGTACTGCGAGGGTGATGACCACATATTCAAGGGTCCACACCTCAACACTATGGGGTATGCATTATAGTGCTGTAGACCTCGTGAATGTGGCCATGTTCCTGTACTGTGACAGGGTATTACTGCTACACAGTGTGGCCTCATGCTATCATGTGGCCTCTAACATCATCATTGGCCAGACCGCTGTGTACAACCCCTGCACCATGTCAAGATACCTGTAATGTTTCCCGGTATGTATGTCATGTCTCTGTCTGCTGTAGCCTGTTCAACTGACCACATGCTTCAGGTGCAGTATATGTGCGGACATCTGTGTCATGTTTGACTTTCCAACAGTCAGGTTGAGGGTACGTTTAGCATGCTGATATTGCCATATGTGCCTGTGAGTACTCCACAGTTACACATGGGGGACTGCAAACACTGCTACCTGTAGGCACATGCCAGTACGCCATAGGAGGGAACCAGGGCATCATTACCAACATGCTGTTACTGTTGTAACCGAGACACATACTTTGAACATATCACAATGCATGCTGCACCTGGACTTCATGGTATGATCGGTGCATGTCAACAGTACACCACTGATGTCACATACACATCTCTCAGTATTCACACACAACCAATGCAACATACACATCCCTCAATATGCATACACAAGTAATGTTAGATACACCTCTCACTATTCTGTTCACCCTGTGCATCAGACCATTTGAGCATATCCCTGCACTCAGTACTCACACACAACCAATGCAACATACACATCCCTCAATATGCATTCACAAGTAATGTTAGATACACCTCTCACTATTCTGTTCACCCTGTGCATCAGACCATTTGAGCATATCCCTGCACTGATGGTGTGGATGACAGGGATGTGGCACAGGCTTCATCATATGCACAGGGTGATACTGTTTGCCAGGGGCATAGGCTGCACCAATGGATGACATCATATGTGTGGGTAAGGTCCGGTGATTTGAATGGACATGTCTGTTCCGTATGCATGTGGGTGTTTTGGAGCCCTACAGTTGTGTTTGCTGTGTGTGTGTATATGTGCACACAGTTCTGTCATTTATGAGGCCTACACAAGGGTATTATGGACAGCTCCAGATTGTACAGACCAGGTTGTACAGTTCACTGTGACCGGACATGGCCACATGTCCTGTGCCTGCCAGGGGTTGCACGGGCACTACCAGGCAGAGGTACAGAATGGCTACTGTCTGACGACACATGGCCACTGGAACTGTGTCCCCGCCGGGAACATCCAGGCCCACGTCCACGTGGCCTGCTGTTACCTGGTGTGGACAGCGCAGCACCAACTGCACTGCTACTGCTACCGGCACTATTGGAGCAGCCATATAAGGTGGCACACTCACGTTGACCTGCACTAGGTGGTGTAGCTGGCCTACGTCCATGTGGCCTATGCCTCACCCCTACCAGATGTTCCAGCACAGACAGCTCACGCTCACAGATTGCCATGCCACTGTCGAGGATTCTGACCATGTCACCCAATCGCCTGTCCAGAATATCAGCAATCTGCTGTTGAGCACCTGCCAATGCCTGGATGTTGTTGTTTAGGGTACTGATAGCAGCCCTCTGCAGCTTCTGCCCTTCTCTGTTCATCCGTTCGGCACGTGCCTGTGCCGCCATTACAGTCTGAAACATGCGTCTGGTGATTCCAGCTGCTGCTGCGCTATGTCCTGCAGGTGCATATCTGCCAGAGGTCCTCCTACGAGCAGCACCAGCCACATGCCTGTGTGGCACATCTGCAGTCAGTATACTGCCACCATGGTGTGGAGACACACCTTCTGTAGCCACCATACGTTCCTGTTCAATGCTAACAGACGCTGACTGTCCTTCCTCTATGGCCACTGTAGATGCGGTATGTGTTGGCAGCTGAACTGTGTGCGGGAAAGAGGGGGACATAGCTGGGATGGCAACCATTGGCACAGATTCAGCCCCTGACATCCCTGCCTGTACCTCGTGCATATGTTCATCGCTGCTAGCATCTGTGGGGACACTATCAGATGGAACGCAGGAGGGTAACGCACCTACATCACCTGTGAATGCAAAGAAAGACTCTAAATTACAATAGACACACACACAACGACACACAGACACACTCTGATATGCACACACACACACACACACACACACACACACACTGACACGCACACACACACACACACACACACACACACACACACACACACACACACACACACACACACACACACACACACACACACACACACACACACACACACACACTGACACACACACACACACACACTGACACACCCACTGACACACCATGCATGTGATATGACAGATGGCATGCAGCATGCTTGTGATACAGCTGACAGCATGCAGCTCAGACATCAATAGTGTTTGTAAGCATACCCCCTGGAATGCACACTACAGCAGGCAGGTGTCATATCATTATCCATGCAATTCATATGATCATGGTAGTATGCATGCATCCCCGTGATACACCATGTGGACCAGAACAGGATAACAGTACACATGGCTGACGTGACCTTGACATGTAATCTGCTGACGTGTGCATTAACATGCATGCATGCCTGACACAATGGTGTCCTGACACATGTACAGCATCGTACTGGGTATCACATTGCGGTGTTGTCCATATGCCCTACAGATAGAATGCATGTTGAGCAAATGTGCATGGGCATGGTAGGGGACTGTGAGCCGTCTACATTGCTGTACAGTGTGATGTACAGACACTGTGCCATTGCATGGCATCATGAGGCATCTATATTGCTAAACAGTGCATGTTATGTACGCATTGCATATCCAGAACTGTATGCATACCCATGACATACCTGTGGATTGTGACCTACGATGCTGAGGTGTATACACACCAAACATGCTGTGTCATGTGACAGGTCACTGGAGGACATACAGATGACACCCCTGCATGATGACTACAGAGTGTTAGCTGCCTGACAACCATGTCAACACATAGCGGACCTGTCATGTCACCATTTCACACATGACATTGATGTACCACGCACACAAGGTGCACAGCTAACAGTGATATCCTACTGCAGCAGGGGAAAAGTACGGTATCTGTGACCTGGTGTCACTGTCAGTGGAATCTGTAAAGGTGACTACCGTCATGCTATGACACAGACGTCATGTTCAACACATCTTATGAGGTACACGTCACTGACACCTCCACTAGCTGTGCACAGGCATTTAGGATGTGCAGCGTACCACATCACCTGTACAATCGGTCTAGTATGGCTGTAATTGGACCATGTGTGGACAAAGTGAGACAGGGTGTATCCACATCGCATCTTCTGTGTGGCTACGTGTCTCTGGCCATCCCCCATGGCCATGTGTGCACATGTGTTGGTCATGTATGTGTTGGCCGTCTATCACACATGTCTGTGTTGTCCCATATGACATACACCCATAGATGTTGGATATGTCACCATCCACAGGGCTATGCAGACAACAGGTGTATGTGTGGTATGTGGGGTATGGGTTATGGGAAATTGTGACAATATTGCAGCCAAAATACTACGTGTCTCAGACATGTCGGATGGAACATCACAATGCGTGAACCCATTGCAGGGGCATATAACACAATGGTGACGCCTGTGGTCTGCCCATATCACTGCTCACTGTGCGGTACTGGTTTGTGTACCACACATTTTATTCCACTGTATAGTACATATTCCTCCAATGTAGAACACCTCCACTGTTGTATGCACAGCTGGACACACATGTAGCAATGACAAATACTGTAGTTTCATGTCTGTGTGTCATTTCATTTGTATATATTGCACATGGGTGGCCTGTGTGGATGATGGGTGATGCGACCTGTATATCCATGTATTAACTGGCCACATGGTGAATAAATCTTTGCTTTGACATGCCTGATACCGATGACAGTCTCACCTGCAATGGACTCTTGTCTGTGCGGCATGCCAGAGGTACCTGTATAGGGTGACACAGTAGTATGAACATTAACCATGACTGTATGACAGCCACAGGGTGCACAGTGCAAGTTAACACATTCGCCTGTACAATAGCATATAGTAAGCATATGTGTGCATACCATACCTCTCAACCTCTTAGAACAATAAATGTGGACAAAGCCTACTATGATGGGGGACATATAGGGACAACTGTGACATATTGCTCTTACAAACTTAGAAATTTGCTAGACTAATAGGTTTGCATGCACATGGGTTTTACACGGAATGTGCAGTCATAAACACAAATGTATGTCATCATTTAAGGACTCCATTCCTCAGCTATTTGCCAGAAAAGGACAGATATTAAGGGGAACACACCAACAATATGAGGCAGACATCTGGACATCCTGCAAATATCTGTACAGTTCAGAGGTATGGTGCATACACAGGGTAGCATAAAGCATGTGTGTCCACATACCTTGCATATGTTCTTACATTACATGATGTACACTGACACATGCACATACGTGGGATATACTGGCCATATGTTCCATACTGTCTTACCAGGCAACACCAAGCTCATTGGTTGGGAGACACCCACCTCCACTATGGCAGCTAGTGTTTGTGGGAGCTGTTCCGAGGGTAGACTGGCCAGTAGCTCCTCTGTGTGTGTGAGTGGAGGCTGGGTTGGTGGCCCACCACCTGTTCCACCTTGTTCCATGGTGATTGCAGTGGCACGCTGTTTTGCATGATGTATCAAGTCCATGCAGTGTCTGCGCACCTGCTGGTAGGTGGGGTTGTGGCCGCCCACTTCGTTGACCCTCCTGCGAAGATCCTGCCACAGGTTGTCCCGCTGCTGTGCGTGCTGTGGCACATGGCTAAATAACACCTCGTAGCTCTCATGGAGGTACGGGATTATGACATCATCCTCCTGTCAGCTGCATGCTGGTAGGCGTGTACGAGGCATTATCTGTAAGAAATGATGAAGGTGACAGGTCACATTTACAGACATGTACAGTGATACTGCTGCACATACATTTCTGGTACATCTGCACAGTTATCTTTGCAAATCAACATGACACTAACACGACTGGCATGTATGTGTCACACACATGTAACACCCAGTATGCATTGGATATCATCCCCATATATGTGTGTCACCTCATTAGTGTTCCTACTGCATGTGATGTCTGTCTTCATGTGGGCATGTCTGTTTGCCTGCACTGGTGTTCTTACCTATCTACACATTCCTGATGTATCCACGGTAATGCTATTGACCTTGATGCTGTGTATATGTCACATATCAACACAGACGCAGCCTTACTGGACTTGGGCAGTGACAATGCACAAAGTACACATGGAAACCTGTACATGCATCTGTTTTGCCATAGACATCTACACTGCACTGTACAGCTGTTCAACATCCTGCCACGGATCACCTGTGGTGCACATGTGATAGATATGGGACAATGGCTAGTCGGACGTCATACGGCTATAGCATGTACAGGCTTGGTTTCCTAGCTGTATCCGACACCCATTACACCACCGCGAGGGGCATCAGTGCCACATTACTGATCCAGATAGTTGATACTACATCTACCATATGGCCATCACACCATGTATGACAGGGATGATATGTGCAGCTATGTGGACAGGGCTGCATGGTATGGCAGGAGTATGTCACAGGTATGGCACAGGGATCTGTCCAGCATATGGCCATCCTAGTCATAGGACGGTGGTTGTCCATGACGTATGTCTTTCAGATCAGGCTATGGACATGTAGCATGTCTAACAGCATAGTGTGGCATATGTCTGTATGCAAGGTGGATAGCATGCTGCATACTGGAGGTGAGTATTGTGGAGGCTGGTATCAGCCATCCACGCATGGGCCCTACCCCTGGAGGGTGATATGTGTTCCAATATTGGTCACACGGGTGCTGTGTATGCCTGTCCAATATTCTCCATGGTCATGTCATGGGTACCTCGGATGACTACCTAAAGGGCCAGGGAGACATCTTCAGCTCAGGGAGGTGTACTGCACTACACCATCCCTAACACAGTGTCCATAATGTTGACGACAGCCTAGGTGTTTCTTAATGGGTACAGGGGTATTCCCCTAATGGTGCATTGCTGATATCATCCACCAGAATGTGCACATATGTCACACACCTCACACATACAGCCCATTCTGTATGTTGTTCGCAACACTGTGACAACTATTGCCCATAGGTCATGGCCATTCACATCCTCACATACACAGATGGCTGACATTTGTCTGTGTGGTATGGGCTACAATGCGGGTGGGGTACAACACATTAACCCTGGTTTACTGTAGCTGACACCGTGTGATATGCACATGTCACTGTAGCACCTTTAGTAGTTTTGAGTCTGTCAACAGGCCACTAGTAGAACACTCCTGTGACATACAAAGGCATTTGTAGCTGAACATCTGTACTGTCTTGTGCATCTGTACTGCTAACATCTACATTGATAATGGTTCATGGACTTACAGACCATACCCGGCAGTGTTCTGATGCGGTGCCACCAATCATGACTGTCATCTACACTTGTGGGTTGATATTATCCAACACCCTATCTGTAATGTATGGGCATGCTCGGCACTTGTTCAGAGCTTCTTGGCACATTATGAGCTACTGCTTAGTTTAGCACCCATTTCACACCAGTCCTCACAGGTACACTGTCTGTCCATACATTTCCAGCTTGCTTACAGTACAACAGCTGTCGTACACACATCACTCACATACCTCGTGAGACATGGTGGTTTATACGGTGTGTCCACCTGGCACATACCACTTATATACAGGGATGTCCAACTGGTACGTACCAGTGCTATTGCCTGTCACTATGATGACTATGTTGTACATGTGGCAATAGAGCTATTCTCATGTACACAGTCAATGCACACCTCCCAACATACAACAGTACAGCCTGTGGGGGATGCACATATGCAGCCCTGCTGGGGGTTATACTGTCACCAACCCTGACTGCACCTGACAGTCATGTGGGGATGTGCAACATTGGCAACGCACCCCACACATCACATATTCCCATATGATCCCCACCACAGGCCACACATACGGAGACACCTTGTACAGTACCCCTCCATACTCTGTGTGGGCACCAATGGCAGCCAACATCGCCAAATACAACCACACCAACCTATAGCCCACAGACATGTGTGCCCATCACATACAGCCAATAGGGTGTCATAACATACACAACACACCTGTCATAGGTGACTGTCGGCGGTCACACTGCTGTTCCACTCAGCAGGCTACACAAGGTGATAGTCACTTACATCCTGCTGTCAAGTAACTGGTTCTACAACATAACCTATGCACACATGCCACAACTCAGCAGGTACGATGTGACTCATCTTTTATGTTTGTGTGACTGAAGTTGTATCTCAGGGCACAGACTACGTGTGCAGGGACATGCAATAGCCCACCAGTGTTGTAGCCCTGATGGTGTGGTCCAAGCCCTGAGGAGCATTTTGCGGTCATCCGGACCTGTTACCACTGTACTATGAGCGACTGTGTCACTCCCAACAGTTGTCCATGCTTCTGCTGTCATTCCACAGGCATCTAGTATATGTCCACTTTGACAGACCTGGTCAAACAACATGATGCTGTGGTACAGCTGACCTGCACCTGTCAGCCCTGGGAGTACGGATCACATGTTGGACTCTTGCTGTTTTTATACTGCCTGTCTTGCACAGTGTCTAATAACAGTCACCACCAGAATGGGAACTGGCTAGAGAAGCATTTGGTCATGTCACACAATAATTGACATCATCCTCTGTGATGCATGCAGGCAAGGCATACCTGATACTGCACCACTTCAATATCTCTGCAGTAACTGGGACCTGCCTCTTGGCTCTGCAGAGCACACCTGCAATGACTGGTTATAGACAGACCGTACCTCTCAGGCGCGTACCTGGACTGGCACACCCACAGCTGAGGTGTCCCCATATTCCACTATGTTGTACACACATCCCGGCTGGTTACTTAGCACAATGCATCACAGGTGCTCCACGTGCATATAACTGTGTCCGGAACTACTGCTGCTACTGATGTGAGACTGACAGTAACCCACACTTAACTGTGATAGCCGCACATGTACTGACACGTTAGGCATACGCTGTCGATGAGTCATAACCTCTGCTCAGCTGGTTCGACCCATACACCACCTCCAAGACCAACAGTATCCTTGACATGGACACTACCAACATGTGACTGCTGTTCCACACCTGGGGTTATCCCCTCATTGGTGGAATCCGAACATATGCTACTCACCCTTGTTAGCCACATACCGGCACCACACACTTCACGGCATACACAGTAGATGAGTACTACAACACCTACTACAGATGTCGTATGACATTGGTAGTTGACGTTGTGATACACGTGCAGGTGGACAATGCACATGCAAATGCTGAGACATACCCCAGTGCACTTCATTAGCACGTACATGACAATATGGTTCATGCTATTCCACACAGAGCCATAATAGTACACACCAGATAACAGACGACACTCTGGGGGTGAGGTTCCACGGACATACTTTACAACAACAGGTGGGGACTGTTGCACAGTGGTGTACATTCCCATGGGTGGGGTAACTCACTGGTCAGCCTCGGTAGGGCCACGGTATCCCTCATCACATACTCCATAACTAGCTACGTACACATTACTGTGACACATTCTGAGATGTACCACAAGGCATTATGGTGGTATGTCAGTAGTCGTATGCAATACCTACATCTGCTCACACATACAACTGTCACTCTGGAACATGACAGTAACAGGTGATGTTGGCAACATGCTGTCCGATGGCTTCAATGCTAACATTACACCCTCTCACTCCCTACGGGGCCACATTCCTTGCAGGAACATTGTGGTGTACCTGCGGTCACACCTACACAGTACTGACCTGCACTCTATATGTCCTAGGACACTGGCCCCTTGTCACCCTACAAAATCCCAGGCTGTGATGTCCACAGACCTCTGAATGGCATGTCTCCCCACTGGGACACCATATTCAGTAATAGCCTTGTACCAGACATTGTGGCCCCTGACTGGCACACAGTGACAGTTACACTCCACACAGGTGGTGCCACAATGCATGACTAGGACTATTGCCCTACACACCTCACTGGACTGTTATGCACGGCTATAGGGCACATCATCATGGACATCATTCGTTGAGTCTTTGTTGTGCTCTGGTCCTTTGATGCCAGCTGGGTTGGTCTTGTTGGGGTCACAGCATGCCTCCTACACCTGTTGAACACCTTTCATACAGTCGCCAGAGTAGTTGATGACAACACGGGGGTCCACACAGCCTACATTGTCCTCTCGCTGCCTTTCAGCACCGTTCTCCATTCTGGTATTGACAACATACACATCCACTTGCACATCACAACATATGTCTCAGGATGTTATGCAAAGTGGCTAATGGACGGGACACACACACTGAGAGTGGCATGCCATATCACATACTGCATTCCAGTTACACTTGGCATACCACAGTCCTCAGTCATGGGGCCCTCATGTTTGTTATATGCTTCCCTAAGGTACAGGCTACCACTGAGGGGACTTCCCTGCCTAGCTTTACAGACCACTGCATACCCAGTGCCATTGTTGCTCCACCAGCTGATACAGACCCCATCCATAAGGGTGTCACTGTGACGGATACCGATATGAACATCATGGCCTCAATCTGCATGACACTTGGTATGAACCTTTGCAGTACACCATCCACCCACTGGTTATCACATAGGTGTTAGTCCCCTACATACAAGTCTCATTGTACGTGTTTGTAAAACACATGTATGTCGCACACACTCCTGTGATTACCACATTGCCACTGTGGCGTGGATATCCTTCTACGTGTCCACACATGTCTGTACTGGGTGTGTAGCTGGTACATAGGCACCCATTGTACCTCTGAACACCGGACTTATGCACACATCCATGGGTACAACACCCCGCTTAGGGTGTACCTTACACAACAGCTTTACATAACTTAACATTAAAACACCATGACGTTTATTGAGCTACGACAGTTAGAGTTTGCGGCTTATGTACAGACACCATGTCTGTACACATTTGCGGACTACATACTCAGGGGTGACCTCTGCTGCAAAGACAGGGCCCATGTCTGCAAATATGTTAATGGATATACTCCGCATACACGACATGAACAATAGCCATTATGAGCATAATGCTCATGGATATGTGCACACACGCAACAGTGTGTAGCAGGTGCTTGGGGGTTGCATTCCCAGACCAGACACTCACCATGCTTTGGGACAAGATTCTTATGTACATCACGCATGGACAGTCAGTAGCAGTGTTCATGTGATACCTTGCTTGGTGGATGGTGGACACATGTATGCCAGGGATCACTGCAGTGGCTGTACTGTGCAGAGATGCAGGTTACACTTGGCTCTTCTGTTCACAGGACACTACCCTAGAGAGGTGCCACTGGTGTGCACACTGTAGTTGTTGTTACACATAGACTTGCCAGACTGCATGGTACCCCACTATGAACCTGTGGAGTTATTACATGTCCTTTGTGCATAGTTACTGGAATAGCCCTTCCAGTTAGATTAGCTGTCACGCTATTACAATGTCCCATGATTACAGGCCATATATATCCTGTTATTGTACATGCCGATCATGTTCATATTTGTCTGTCACATCTCTTCTGCTATTCTAGTATGGGAATAATGTTTGTGTCCTTTGCAAATGCACAGAGTGGATTACATTATTTATTTCATCATAACTGTTTATACATAAATTAATTACATACTACTCACATCACTATATGATACCTTTGTTATGCATCTTATGCCTGTTCTCCTGTGTAGCATATCTGACATATCAATCTACTGTATTATACATTACACATGTTTTACATGGTATCCCATAATTCAAAGCATACTTGCACAGAGGGACCACCTTAGACATTTATTTATTTTTTTTAATTTTATTTTATTTAACATTTGTTGACCGGGAAAGTCCGACTAGGATCCACAGATCCTGTTTTTAGCGGAGGCCCGGGGAGAAACGCTCCAGAAGCATGTCTTTAGAATGTGGGAGGAAACTGGAATACCCAGAGGAAACCCACGCAAATGCAAAGAGAACATGCAAACTCCACACAGAAGGCACCCCAGCCGAGAATCGAACCGGAGAACCTCTTGCTGTGAGGCGACAGCATTAACCGCTGCACCACTGCGCCACCCATGTCATTGACGTTATATGCCCATACACATGCGTACTGTTACAGTATATCCACATATACTATCCCCTGCTATGGCACATACTTATTGGACATACCCTGCCACTGACGGCGGGTCGTATGACGTTGTTCTGTTTAAAGCCGTCATGTTGCATCCCTTGTGGTGTCTGTGCTGTTTACCTTGTGGCCCACTGCTGGACGCACAACTTCTACAAGCATTAGTACGATCAGCAAGACATCACTACATAAATACCATTCCCCACTTTATGCATGGCAGACACTTTTAATTACCGCAAACCAGGCTATGCATACACTGACATAACTTAATACAGAATATACTATACATACAGTTAGTGTTCTACATACCTTGATATCGTTCTGGTATTTTGTCTCTATCTCGCTCTTCTGTATCACTCTTTAAACTGTTTTACGGTATGAGCATACAATTTGCATATCTGGCAAGTCATCCTTATATACGTCTATACCTGCAACAAGTGGTTTACTGCCACCAATTGGTGGTCCGCTGTGACTAATTACGTGCACTTCAGCTGTGCAGCTACTCCATTCGCCAATTACATGGCAATAGTGGGGTATAATTGAATTCTCCACTTGGGTGTTGGCCATTTGCCCTGCATTCGGGGAGACGGCCTGTATTGTGTTTTGTTGTGTGTAATTGCAACTGCTATGTGTAGAGCCAAGTGTATTTTGGAGTCATGTCCCCCGTGGATTGTGTGTGACAGCTTAAGTATGTGGTTCTACCTGTGACTGTACCTGTCATCCCACCCGTCTGATAATGGACTATTGCAAACACCTGTAACATCGCCGTTTGTTCCATTATACGACGGATACAATTTTGCATGGCACCTTTAAATGTGTCTCTCACAAGGTATGTTAATGGTTCAGCAGATGTAATTGACTAACTAGATGTTTAGGCTGTGGTTACGGTCTGTATTGCTATTGTTTCCAGTGTGGGGGATGTAGGCGGGTGTACTTAGCATATACAGTTTTGTGGGGCTTGCATTTCTACGTAGTCCATATATATGTGTGGGCCCTTCCTAATTACAGTGCTATCACTTAATAGACTTCTGTTATGGGAATTTACTTTGGGCCATTGTTAATTGGTTTCTATATGGTATGCAGGTGAGGTTGATACTTCCATACCTCCGGATGTACGGCGATATGTGCAGGGATATTTGTAAATGGCCGCTATCCCGTGTATGTCTGTCCCAGATATTTGCAGTCATTGCAGTGGTGTTGTGTCAGACCCTCTGTGACATGGCTTGCCACTTTTTCATATGGCCATAGTTGGGCACTTGCGGGTGGTGTTTACAGGCTGACATATGGTCACGGTCAGTACACAGGATAGCACATACTTTTATCCTCATTACATACCAATTGTTCTTGGACCTTAACTACTTATCGGTTTGCATGTAACATTTCTGTTTCTTACATACAGGCTTGAGTATTTCCTGCAACTATTGCATAATATTTGGGACATACTAATGTCCTAAACTCTGGAACAGTTGCCCTTTGTAATGTTTCATGTCAGGACACACCTGCCCAGGGGGGGCTGTCCCTCCCAATGTGGGACAGGTGTTTACCGCATGCCTACGGCTAGCTATAGCCGCACCTACCATAATCATCTACCTCCGAGTTGCCACCTACAGACACATGATGCGGACACACACACACACACACACACACACACACACACACACACACACACACACACACACACACACACACACACACTTTACAGTCACACGGGAACACACAATGGCACCCTCAACACACACATACACAGGCTACATCACTCACAACCACAGTTGTACACAGTACCTACATGGACTGCACCGCCGGCAGCGGTGACTACATGTCCTTACTATCGTCATATTGCTCGCGGTTCTACTGTTCCAGTACTGTGTTCTTTCTGTCTTTCAGCCTCCTGGTTACGTGTGTCGGTGTGTGACACGTTCCATACTTGGCAGTATCCTATTTATTTGTACCTCAAAGGTGTTTTGAATGTCGTTGACCTATCTATATATTTGCAGATGTCAGTGACCCCTAATATATCAACATATATCACACTATCGCCCTTTCTATATGTATTATATATGTGTAGATATCTCTCTCTCTCTCTACACATATCTCGGACAGGGGTGGTGACAGGCACGCTATGCCTTTCATTGTGTGTTTGTCAGTGTATACTGTGTTTCCTGGACTCCGCATGTTTGTGTCTGTACCTGTCACATTACACACCTGCCATAGGTTAAGATTACCTCCCATCCCACTTTGCGAGGGACTGTCCCTCTTTGTGCAGTTGTGTCCTGCGAAATATTTGTGAACATAGCAAATGTCCTGCGACTTTGGGACAAACATATTCCCTATAGTTTATGTCATAGTTGCATAAAACACTTATTCTGTATCTGACCCACCTACATGTTACAGGACATGGAAAACATACCTGCGACCATTACTAGAATAAGCTTTTTATCTATGCAAAACACTGACGTTCTGGTTTTCGTACTGGCCAGGTGTATGTGTCGTCCTGCAGACATCTGGCGTATGTCCCACATTAGTCATTTGAACTGTGGCAACCCTACCGTACGTACATCTTGCCTAGCAATAGTGTTGGGTGATTGTATACATGAATGCCTGTTCCACTCCTGACAGTGGTCGTTTTACCCTTCAGAGCAGGCGCTATTTGTTCAGGGGTGACTAATGCTGGTTTCACCTGTTCTGTACATCATTGACCATGATCTGCGCAGTGGTCGGTGACTCTTAGCCCAGTTTCGTGCCTATCCGTATAGTCGTATTTAAACATCGCTTACCAGCTGTGGCCAACGCTTATTCCCGCTAATGTGTACTACACATATTCTGATGACCTGCATCCGGAATGCATTACCCATGTCGTCGGGATTACATTACATCCCTTGTGGGATGTGGGACCGGGAACATGCACGACAGTCACTGCATGTACCACTTGGACATCTGGGGGTTGTACACGTATTATGTCATTTTGTATGTGCAGTACACTACAGCAGTTACTCCACACTACACTCACATGGATAACTCCGTTAGTTTACAAATTAATGAGTCCAGTTAATGGTATGTCCATGTGATGTTTACTGGCTGTACTCCGGCATTGGGTATGTATATCACAATTAGCTACACCCGATAATGTGCTACACCTTCATACAACCGTGGATGCAGCATGCTGGGATGACGAATGCCTGTCATGGGTACATCCCCTGCCTTGACACAACATCCATGATTACATTTTGTGGAGCCCATCAGTAACGCAGCGGGGAATCCGTGATGAGTGTGTGTAGGACAGTGCTTACACACATGTGCTCCTGCGATTGCCTCTGCTCCAGTAAGCGACAGTTGCTTACTCGATGTTGTGGTGACGGGAGTCACTGTTTGCCCCATTTGGTGTTTTGCCTTTGACAATCGGGCATGTACCTACCGATGTACCTGAGAACCTATACACACAGCACTGACAGATGCTGATAGGTGCATCTACTGTTCAGGTGTTGACATTTCCGTGTTCCAATGGCTGTTGCGTGTACAATGTTTGAAGCTGCCTATGTAGGATTCCACAGTGGGCCATCTATACATCACAATTTACAGGTAGTCGAGTTTGTGTGCCATCCGTGTTACTGTGTGTGCAGGTGGGGAGGGGTGTCAGTCTGTGGGAGCCTACACTGTCAAGGTATGTGCTAAACGTTCCCTCTTTGCCAAGGCGTAGGCATATTGGGCACGCCTCCGTCTGCCTACTGGGGCTGGCACAGTGTTCCGTGGTCTGGGTCCCTCTGTGCCTGTGTTGGCCTTGGCAATTGCGATGGGCTGTGAGGCCCTCCCCCATTTTGACCCTGCTGCAGCTGTTTCCGCAGGATCATATTATGTAGCATGGCACATACTATGAAGATGTGGGCACACGTGCCTGGAGAGTACTGCAAGGCTCCACCAGATGTGTCCAAGCACTGGAACCGTGATTTTGGCATCCCGAACACATGCTCTATGATGATTCTGGTTTGTGCATGTGCCTCATTATGGAGTTCTTGCACTGGTGTGTGTGCATTTCTGATGGGGGTCATCATCCATGGCCTCAGTGCATAGCCAGCATCCCCCACAAGGTGGCCTTGTGGGATGTCCCCCCTGACAAATACCTGATACAGCTGTGAGGCATGCCAGATATGGGAGTCGTGGTAGCTTCCAGGGCTGCCAGCACACACATCCATGATAATGCCCTGGGCATTGCACACGACCTGGCAGTTGATGGAGTGGAATCCCTTGCGGTTTATGTAGCGCCTACCATACTCACCGGGTGGTGACTTGATTTGTATGTGCGTGCAGTCTATCGCACCCAGTACCTCCAGGTAGTTTGCCACACAGTGGAAGTGAGGCATATTGCTGGCCAACTCCTCCTGAGTTCGGGGGAAGTATATATGCTCATTGGCATGTGGTAACATGGCATCCAGGAACTGGTGTAGTACCCTGGATGCCGATGCCTGTGAGATCCCCATTATATCTACAGTTGGCCTTTAAAAGGTACCTGTGGCTATTATTCGCAAGCTTACACATACCTTCGTGTCCACTGGGATGGGTTCCCCTCTGTTGTTTCTGGTTCTCAGGCGTGGCCAGCACAGCTCTACTATTTGCTGTAAGATGTCCATGTCCACCCTGTAATGCTCTACTATCTCCAGATCATGTAGCCCCTGGTAGGTTACCCTTGGTCTGAACACTCTTCTCCTCCTCCGAGGCCTACGGTGGTTGTCGGCATCATCCTCCACAACACCGTCGGTCTGCAACACATGCTGATGAATCACAGCTATGGCAGCTCCCAACATGTATATTTTAAAAGTTCCCCGTCTGTTTACACCTAGGGTGCAGTGTTTGGGAATACACAGGTGTGTGTTGGGTGCTTTCGCACTTTATACTGTTTTGCTGTGAACACTGATGATGTCATAGGGTGTGTATGTACAATCGTGGCTACAGGGTATCTTCTGTGTTTTATTAACGGAACCACTATTATGCTGCCTTTGGTGTTTCATTACATTTGGATGCCGTGAATTACCTCCCGCCCTTCTGTTTACATTTGTGCACATTACACCTACCATTTGCTGGCATGCATCCAGCTGCCTGCTTTCATTTGTACTTTCCTAGACCTGGCGTATCTTGCGTAATGTGTGCTATTGCCGGTCTACTGTTTGTTTGCTTTGCTCTGCTATGACAGTTCTCCTATCTTTGCATTCCAAGTCCTCCCCTCCTTTCTTTGCAATCCTATGCCTCCCCTATCCTCTTTTGCAGGTTTCTGCATGCAGGCTTGTCTACTGCCGTCGATTGGCCGCCATGAGTTGATTGGTGTTAATTGCTCATTAGTACGCCAATTACCCTGCTTCGGCATTTCCTTCTTTTCTTCCCCTGACCTTCCTGTTTGTGCTATTTTTCGCGGCGCATGCATCCGCTTACCAGGTTTCGGGCACAATTTCATCCCCGTGCACATGCGCTTTGGGGCACCATGTTTGCTCTCAGCTAAACGGTTCTACACCTTCCTCCCCACTCCTGAACTGCAGCTTTGCTTAGCAATGGCCAGGCCAGATTTGCATTGCTCCAATGTGCTTACTGATACGGTGGCACACCACTCTACTGATGTCATGTATCACCTCTGATACACTCCTCGGTGTTATAGCGCTGCTCCGTCAGGTACATCTTTAATCCGGCGGGACATTTGCGATTCAGTATTACCTGCCTCATTTGCATGGCATTGACTACTAATTCATAGTTGCAGCGCCGAACACTGTTGCGGGCCCTTGGCAACCCTTGCACCTTGCTTGTGGTGTGCCATGCCTACCATTGCGTATTATGGTGCAATCCTGATTTGTCTTACATTGCAATTTTATGACATTTGTATATATTTCCTTTGTATTCCTGTTTGTACACACATGCCCTGCGGTTGTACTGTGCGTTACTGTGGACATGACATTAAATGTTGTTTTTTAGGTGTTGTACATCTTTTCTTGTGCCATTGGCTGTGTATTTCGCCATTGGCACATGTTAACTTTGTAATACATGAGTCTGGATTGCTTCCATAACTCCGATGTTCAGTTTGGGAAACTGTAAACCATGTTTTTTGGTTTGCATTTCCATGGGCTTGCACTATGCCTGCACCACTTCGTGAATCGCTGTATGCCTTCATTAGCATGGTGCGACACTGCACATGGGGTGATTTGCATACCTATGCCGAGGGCTGCATAGATCTGGCGTATGCCAGTAGTGCACGTGGAGTTGGTTCGTACCTGAATCGCTCGGCAAACATATTTGGCGTTATGCCGCATACGCTACGCCTGCACCTGGCGCAGGCTTCATGACTCCGGGGGAGAGTTTTTCTGGCACAGAGCAGGAGAACAGCATCATACTGAAGACTTTTGTATCCAGTTATAAAACAAAGTGTAAATGACTTCTGGTTGTAAGTTTCAGCAGGAGCTGTCTCAAACACAGATATGAGTAAGCTGTCCCAATTTGTTCTTACAAGAATGAAGGAAATTGGTATTTTCTTTTTAAAATACTTTTTCTATTTTTCATTCTCTTTGTTTTTTTAGTTTGGACTTCCTTGCTTGAAGCTTGGATTCAGTTAAAGTAGTGTTTGTGCCAAATCTCATTATACATTCATGGTATGTCTGTGTAATAATTATGTTTGCCATTAAAACATCAGAAGGCCAAAGCAGCAACTTATGAAAAGTCTAACCATGTCAGTAGACAGACTGAGATTCTCAATAAAATCCAGTTGTATCGTGGGCAGCAGATATAGTTCTCACAGGTGGCATTTTTGGCATATTTTCATATGCCAGCAATTCTAAAAGAACAGTGTGGTTAGGCTTAAAAAGGTCCTTGTGGTTGTTTGTCTAGTATATGAACAATGGAATAGACTTAGAGTGCCACCAGTATCCCTCTGTACACACCCACACACACACGCACGCACACACACACACACACACACACACACACACACACACACACACACACACACACACACACACACACACACACACACACACACACACACACACACACACACACACACACACACACACACACACACACACACACACACACACACACTCAAGCTCCAGAGCAGAATTCTGTTCCAAAATTACTAATATGCTAATTCTTGTCTTTGAAGTGGTTAAGCAATACATTACTGACCAAGTTTTTTAATGACTCTTTTGGACATCCCTGTTTTTTTTAAAGTGAAACAAAAGAAGTCCTGTACTAGCCATTTGGCTGACTGATAGTAGTTTATAAAGTAGCACTAAAGATCTTAACTATGCTTTTTTATCTTATAAAAAGATCTCCAAATTGACTGACTTAGTTCCTACAGACAAAGTCCTGTTTAGATGGGCTTAGGTGATTATGAAAAAGACATTAAAACCAGTCTCTAATTTTGTTTTCAGTGACTCTCTGAAGATTATGGTATTTACGTTTCCTTTAATTTCTTAGATCCAACAGTTGTATACAGTACATACTCAAGGAGATAGAATGAACAGGTATATACCCTAGTACATACTCCAAGAAATATAATGAACAGGTGTGAAGACTGGAGGAAGATGGGTGAAGGCTGCCAGCCTAGTCAAATAGAATTTGATACATAATTCTATCAATTGTATAAATAAATGTAAAATACAGGCTTATGTTTTTAAATGAAAGAAAACTCTGTAAAAGGTGAACTTCAAGATTGCTGCAACATTGCCATCTGCTGTACGGAAAACCAAGCCAAGCATTTCAAATGTGTCTTTTGAAGTTGAAAAGTACTTATGAATCTCTTTGATGTTTTACAATTCGGCTCCAGTGAGTCTGGATGAAGGTTTCATGCCCATTGTTGTAAGGTTAAAGTTAAGGGCCATAATTTACATGTGGAATGTGCTTTATTGCTCTGGTTTCTGCTAGAGTGTATATGTGAAATGCCTTTTATTGTTGTATTCTCCTGATCAGGTGTTAGCTTGCTAAATAATGCAGTTTGTGGCCTGGGAACTCCAGACTAAGTGTCAAAATGATGTAATTTTGGAGGGCCTTAGAGAGCTGTTGGTTAGTGTTTAAAAACTATTGTTGAGTGAGAGATAGGGAAGCATTTTGATCTTGGACATCTAACCCAGCACTGATTATGCTTTATGTATGTAAGTAGGATTATAGCACTGTGTTTTCTCTTAAGATTAGCTAAAGATTAGAAAGTTAGATTAAGTGTTTTTCTTTGACATCAGACCTGTCCTACTCTATTATTTTAAGTTTCTGTGTGATCTCTGAACTCTTAGATATCTCTGTGATGTAGTAGTATTATCTTGTGTTTTAATTATTTATTATTAAATATTTTAAAAACCTTTACCTGTGGCTGGTTTGTGTAGGGAAGTAGGCTCTGGAGTACACTGCATATTTATAGAGGTTATTGTAATAGGTCACTCTAATAAGCCTTAGACTGAATAGTCACATTGCTAATTGGATAATAATATTGCACAGTAATAATCGGACACCCTTTCAAGGGCCTTTGGGTAGCTGATAATTATATTAAGCTGGTGGTGGCAGTAATTATTACCATATAGTCTGGGTAAAGGGGCACAGCTGGAGAATCTGTGTCAGCCTTTCCCAGGAGTGTCTGTGAAGTTGTATAAATACTTATCTCAAAGTGTGGGTGTGTGTCAGCTACCTGGGCAGGGACACGAAGCACTGGTTGGACAGAGAGGGTATTGGAGGTTAGCTTGCCAGCTAGGCTGAGATCTGGACCCTATAGTTGTGCCAGTGGGGAGTCATATTGGGGACCTGTTGAGCAAGGGAGCAACCAGCCCCAGACCGACTGTGATCTCTGTGTGCACTTAAGGGAAATTCTACTTTACTGTGTTTATGAGTTATCCTTTCCTCTTCAAGGAGACAACCTCCCTGGTGTTAGTGGTGAGGATTGAGGCTTCTTGATTGCTGGGCCAGGGCATGGTCATCACAACAGGTATATACCCTAGTACATACTCCAAGAAATATAATGAACAGGTATATACATTAGTACATACTCCAAGAGATATAACATACAGGTATATACTCTTCTCCCATTTTTTCTAAAAAGTGGTGGCATAAAGGGGTGGCCTTTCCATATCTCATTCAGTCTGTTCAAGGAATGTCTAAGTGGGTTCATACAAAATCCCTAGCACTGACAGGAATCTAGTTTAAGGATAAAATATGACACAGTAATAGTATTTAGTGATATTCCAAAGACATGTGTCTGGAGTGTTTCTCCCCATCCTCTGCTGAAAATAGTCTCTGTCTTATACAGACTTTCCCGGTCAACAAATGTTAAATAAACAATATATTTCCTTCTAGAACCTCACAATGTCAAGCTGTTCCACATTTACTGCTACTGTTGTTTTCTAGGATTATTTGAATGCATCTAACTACTGACCATATTGATATGGAAATAAAAACAAGATTTGACCAATAAATGGTCCCATATTGCTTTAATCACATTCTTGTTATTTGGGCCACAGATGCATTGGGTACCTGGAGATAAATAGCACATCAGAACCACTACAAGGAGTAAGAGAGAAAAGCTAAGTCCTTAATGATATCATCAGCTAACTTCTGTGGGACAGAGACATGTGGAAATGTCTCACCATAAATGTTGCCATATGGATGAATCTGTTAAAATAGGCTCTCCTATCAGAATTTCTGCGCCATGGCAATCCCTTTATCCAGAAAAAAATATATAACTCCCAACCTTTTTAAGATCTATGATGAAAAATGCCCCCTCCCTTGTGAAACAATGTTGCCTGGCCTCACAATTCAGAAAAATAATGAGATGGTACTGTCTTGTTCATTCTCAAGAGGAATGGATACCAGAATGATATAATGAACCATCTACTGCTTTACTCTGTTGATTGTCTATAGGCAAAGGTATTGCTTCCTCTGGACCATATTCTCATCAGTAAAACATTCTAATCCCATATCAAAATAAATTTCAAAACCTTACAAACTTACAAAGTCTTTTAATTTTAAGTTAGGAGGTAAAAACATTCAAAATCCCTGTTTTATCCATTCAGCAAGGCCACAGCTAAACCTTATAGTCAAGGGAAGGGTACCTTACTCCATAACCTCCAAGCCAGTAATAATAATGCCTAAATTTAATATACCACAAACATCACAAGCATACATACATAAGCTAAAGTTTTCTGTGAAATATTTAGTAAACAAAAAATAAAACTTCTTGGCTACCCTCTATAACAAATGGGTCTTTGGTGATTATGTGTTCCAAGTTATGTTTCCCTCAAACTTTATTACACAAAGCTGAAGTAAGCTGTGTTGTTTTGTCATCTTGGACCTCATTTGTAAAGACCCAGGTCTCAGTTCCCCCCATCCATGCTAGCCCTCTTCCTACCCCCACCCAGACTTACTGTGGTATTGGATTCGTATCCGTCCTGGGGATTTGGTTCACCTGTGATTCAGCCAGGGTGTTTTTTATGCCCTACCCACTTCCCTTTCACTGCAATCTCATGTTTGTTAATTGTAATTCCCCTCTTTGGACATGCCTCCCCTTAGGGTATGTATCGACACCTATCCTCACACCAAGGATGGGTACACCCATCCCTTCCTTGCTGCTCTGTCAGTCCCCAAGCTGATACTTGAACCTGGGTTGGCTGGATCCTAGCTATGGCTTTATTCCTCTATGCCACTGGAGTGGCAAGTAAGCTGTAATTTTCATCTCAACCAAGCCCTAATGCAACCTTCTGTTTCATAAAATGGTTTATAGGTTCATAGGTGGGTACTAGGCTATCTGCCCAAAGGCATTTATAAGCTTAGCCAGAATGTGTTGGCTTTCGCCTCCCCCTTAGATTAGTTCCCTGTGCCTCTGTCCAGCAAAGCCCCTGAAGTGATCTGAGGTAAACTTTGTTTCCCATCCACTCATCAAGGTTTCTCAGCAGGAAATCAATATACATGGGGTTAGGGTTAGCCCTAACCCTAATGTCCATAATATGCACACCTTGGCACTGGTTAGTGCATTACATGAACATATGCATGAGTAACAATGTCCTTCCCCTTTTTCCCCTCACACTTGCAGTGTGCAAAGAGTACTTTAGGATGGCTTTGAACTGAAATTTCTTAGTAATGGATGGATTTGACATTAACTGCTGCATTACTGTATTGCAATGACTTCATTAGCACTAGCTGCATCTCAGACTGTCCTCTGTTTTCTGTACTGCAAACAGTTTGCTGTGGGTATTTAATTATTGCGGTAAGTGGCGTTAAGTTTCATTTCGTGCATGTAGCTTTGCATTACAGGCTGCAATGGTAATGTGAGACTAATGGTGGCAATCCATTACGGAGACTTCTGCTACTTTAAATTTAAATGATATTGGTGCAAGCAAATTATGCATTTTTGCAGTTTCTATTATATTTAAAACTATCACTATTTCACAACTCACTTATGTAGAGAGTGTGGGTAAGTGATCCTCAATATAGACATTATAAAACGTAGTAATTGAACTGAATTTCCAGGTGCTGAGATATGAAGTCTCATGCGCAAAACAGCCAGAATGCATACTTCTATAGGGTTGCTTGGTGACGTTGCTGTGATCGGGCTGGCAGGCTGTGTTTGTGCAAAACTTGCTACTGCACACCTAGGGGGTTACTGATGCTCTACAAACCCTATAAACTACGTCCATCTTTGCATCCCAAATTTTAAACCTGTCCAATATGCCAACGACTATCATTTGCTCTGCTGAACCTCCACACATGCAAGCAGACCTCTTAATTGTAAAGATGTTCACCTCATTAGTTAGTTTGTCAGAATTGTGGTTTTGGTATCATTAAAGACTGAAGTTAGAAAATGGCAGGCATTTGAGTGACTTCATACCCTTCAGAAAATTCATAAAAAGATAAATCCTTCTTATTCTATCACATCTTTCTAAGTTTGTAAGTGCAATATTAAAAACATTGCCTCTATTTGTGCCTTTGTCCAGATTTCTTGCTGTAAGAATTTGAGGTATGCTTGCAAATAACTTGGGCCGCCTTGAACACAGACTTTGATGCTAATCACCTAGCTCTCAATGCATCCAAAACCAATAACATTCACCCAATCTAAACCCCCCCCCCCACCAAAATAGACAAACTCCTCTATAAGCCAAAATATGACTGATCGAAGCAGTCTCCCATACCAAGCTTCTAGGAGTTAGACATCCACCTTGAAATATTAAGAAAACTCACTAGAAACTTAGTATGCTTTACTGCCACAGTCACCATGTAACCTCAACTAAACCTTACCCTCTACCTCCTCCCCCTCTCATGTACGGGGGCACTCATCCTTACTAATCTTCAAGCCACCCTTAACTAAACTGACATCCTGCTAAAATAAAACCTCAAAGTTTGCTACAAGAGCAAAATCTTCCTCTCACCACCAACTTGCACTCAAACTGGCTACAGCTCTCCATCTGTCTCCTTCATTCAACTCTCCACTGCCCATAAACTATCTTCAAGCCTTCTCAATGCCCATCTCCTCCACCCTTACCATGCACCTTCCTGACAGATCCCTCAGGTCTAATAAAACTGGCTGTGTAAACCATTATGCACGCTTGGCCAATTAGCATGGAAATGGAACTCACTTCCTCCCCACATTTGAACTACCCAGAATCTCTCTAATTTTTAAGACTTTACTCCACTCTCCTCTTCTAAACGGAAATGCTCCTACCCACCTCACCTAATCTCTATGCTATACTTCCACTGCTGTCAAGTATACCTTCTCAAACACTACCTTCCACTCAGATATCCCAAGCTTCCTCCTCCTGACCCCTATAATTTCCTACTCCTTTTTTTCACTTTAATTTCAGATTTACATCCCAGAAATCTTAATGCACCATAAACCTACAACTATGACATACTATACAGTTTGTAATCACTTCTGCTGTTGTGTAAATGGAATGGATGGGATTTAATAATGTAGATTAGAAGGGAGAATACTTGACTATATCTTGTGGCAATTTCGGTGCTTTAAAGTTCTCTGTAATACTATTGGATTCATAGCAACCATCTTTTTTTCATTTTTTTAATAAAGTAATATGTTCAGGTTAGTAAAGTTATATTAGGGGACTCCTTAAAAGTGTATATTAAAGATAGAATGGGAAGATGGGCTAGTAATAAAAGGAAAGAGTGAGATAAAGAGTTGTTACAAATACAAGATGAAGTACACAAAGCAATGTTTGCACAACAAAGTAATTAGATAATACTGAAGTCATTAAAAAGTAATGACAAAATATCCACGTTTTAAAGCGTAAAGTGGAGATAGCTTTAGAAAAAATAAAATTTCACAGTTATGTGATCACTTCAAAAAACTATATATAATAACCAATAGAAGTAAGATGTTAAGCAAAAAGGTACAAATAAATAATATCCAAAATCCTCATACTAATAAGCTTACATCAGATATAGAGGAAATGCTTAATGTTTAAAAAAAATCCATGAAGAGCTTAATAAAGATAACATAATAATAATCCTGATTATTACAAAATTGACAGGTATTTAAAGAAAATGTTACTAACAAACTTAATGAACAACAAATATATCTAATGAATAAGCCTATTACCCTAATAGAAGTTAAACTAGCTTTAAAAAAAAAAGAAAAATTGTAAAGCTCCAGGGTTAGATGGTTCAAGAATGGAATTATATAGTCTGCTTCTATTAAATATTTTAGAATTACTGAATGATGTTTTCAGGATAATTCAGAGTGACAAAATTTCTCCCTCATCAACATTTTCTGTAATCCAACCTATTCTTAAACAAGGAAAGGATAATAAGTTAGTTTCCTCATATAAACCTATTTCATTATTAAATGTAGACTATAAAATATTTATTTACATCTTCCTACAAGATTAAGAGATATAGTAGATACATTAATTAGTAATAGTCAAACATGATTTATAGTTAATAGATTAATGTATGATAATATAAAAGGGTAGAAAATATCTTAGATTTAGCAAAAGGAATTAATAAGAAATTCATCCTAATTAGCTTAGATATCAAGAGAGCTTTTGATTCTGTAGATAGGAACTACTTTTTTAAAACATTAGAAGCATTTGCATTTCCAGTGCAATTTACTGGAATATTAATAAACCTGCATAGAGACTCCAAAGCATATATTAAAATTGCATCTTACATTTCTCAAGGATTCACTTTAAACAAGAGCACAAAGAGGGAAGTTCCTTGCCACCTCTATTATTTGCATTAATTATCGAACTCTTAGTTAATAAAAGTTTATAAAAAGCAATGAAAAAATTGATGGATTCTCAGTTAACAAGGATTATCAATTTAAAATGCAGCTTTTGAAGATGATATTTTACTAACTATAGGAGATTTAAATTATTCAATTGAAGAAATATATGAGGAAATTGAAAAACTTCATGAAGTATCGCTGATGAAAATTACTAATAAAACTGAATCGTTAGTATTAAATCAATTACTAGATAGTTACATTTAAAAATAAATATAAATATAATTTTTAAGGAAAAGAACAAAAATATTTAGGAATAAAAATATATCAAGATTTGAGTATGATTATTAATAATAATTTTGAAAAAAAACAATTGAAAAATTTTTACTTATTAAAAAATGGACTGAATTTTTCTTTTTTTAACTTTTGAGGATAGGTTAGTATTCATTAAAATAATTATATTACCCAAGATTTATATATATATATATATATATATATATATATATATATATATATATATATATAGCATTCAGTAGCTGTAATACCTGACAAAAACATAAAGAAAATGGAAAAATGTTAACTTTATTCTTATGGTATCCTAAAAAGCTGAGATTTGCTTATAGAAATCATATAAGATTATGGGTGTGTGGTGGTATTAGCTTCCCAGATTTAGAATTTTATTCTATTACTGCCAATTTTAATTTTATTATACTGCAGATAGACTCAACTTGCACTAGTCAATGGAAAACCATTCAGGAGCATATTATACTAAATTCTTATAAGTTTATCAAATATGATAAACTAGAAATATGTAACAATCATTTTGTTTGGTTAATAACATTTACCTTTGAAGGAAATTCATTTCAATCTTTAGACTCAGCATATATGAAATTAATTCTTAAAACAATTATGAAATATGTTTTTAAAACTTCATTAATATCAAAAAAGAAATGTTTGGCTTTACCTTTGCACACACCTCTAGATTTAGTGAAACTCAGAGCAGTGTAAAAATTAATTTACTAATAGGAAGGGATTAGTGTTATGGTCCTATTGTTTTATAAAAGGAAAAGCTGAGTGGCCGGACTATTTAATGAAAGACAATAAGTTGGATGACTCTGTTAACCAGTTAATATTATCCATCAGAAAGAAATTAAATAAATATGTAGGTAACATAAGTGAAGAGGAACAGTACACTATTCCTCCATTGTATGATTACATGAATGATATTCTCAAAGGCAAATCAACCTACAAAGCTCATCCATCTTATATAAATTAATTATAAATAATAATTATAATTATGATGCAAAATTCTGAAACATTTTAGATAGTAGTAGACTGACTGACTCAATAGATGATAAGAAAAAAATTTGTTACTTAAATCAGTTAGTCAAACTTCTTCAAGTTTATACTAGAAAGTTTTATGTGGAAATATATACACAAAATGTTGTTACTCCATAATATCTCTAAGGTTTGTAAAATTACTTTTACAGTTTGTTTTGATGTGTAGTAAAGATGTAAAAGTTGATTGGACATGCATGCTTATGGGGTGTGAAATGTTAACTGTGTATTGGGAAAAGATAAGTATGTTTTTTAAGGGGTTGTGGTCTGATATTTTTACTTTAACCAGATCAATAGAATGTTCCACTTCCTGTATCTGTAAAAGCCAGACAAAACAAAAAAAAATATTTTGGAGTCTTTTGGCAGTTGCTAGAAAAGTTATTACAAATAAATGGAAACCAAACGCACTTCCTATGTTCAAAGAATTGTTAAATTTAACAGCAGTACTATGTAAAACTGAAAAAAAGAAGTGATCAGAATAAGACCTGTAAATCATACTAAGATTTTTAGTGATTAGGATAGCCTTAAAATGTTGCTGTTGAAATACCAAGACTCTTAATGTGTTAATTGTATAAGACTACCTTCATGATTCAATGTATTTAACAGCAATACTATGTAAAACTGAAAAAGAAATTATCAGAATAAGATCTATAAATCATACTAAGATGTTTTAGTGATTGGGATAGCCTTGAAATGCTGCTGCTGAAATACCAAGACTCTTAATGTATTAATTGTATAAGATTACCCTGATGATTCAATGCATTTCTAACACTGTATAACAGTATGTGATGTTGAATTTCTCCCTTTCTGTGTATATATGTTGTAAATATGTTAAATTAATAAAAAAATCTTAAAGAAAAATTCATCTCTATTATTTTAATCTCAAAAATCTCTGCATTGCTTCTAAAATGTTTTGAAAAAAAAACTCAGTTGAAGAATATACTCAGTCTAGAGTTCCACATGGATTTGTACTTACCGCTTTACTATATTCCAAATGTATGAACAAACTACTCTTTCACATACTTTTATGTAGATGATATAGGTTCATAGGTTGGTACTAGGCTATTGGCCCTAGGGCCTATACAAGCCTAGCCATAACAATTCCCTGGCTATTTCTTCCCACAGTATTTACTTTCATGGACATCTGTCGAGCAGGGTGACTGATGTGATCCTCAGGGTGAATTTCTATCTATCATCCAATCATCAAGGTTCCTTTTGAAGAGAGCCAAAGAGGTGCTCTGCTTGACATGTATGGGCAGTCTATTCCAGAGTCTGGGGAGTCTCTGGGTTTGGAACCTATCCCTCCAGCATGTTTTGTTCATTGTGATAACAAGGTTTAGATCCCTGGAGTATGTGTCTCTAAGGGATTGGGATTTCTTTAAGTGTAGCATGTTCAACAGCTCAGGGTTTCACATGGCCTTCTATGTTAAGCAGAGATCATCTCTGAGTAGACGATATGTGACTGAGTATAGGTGGAGTTTTTTTAGATGGTCAGCATAGGGCATCTGCTTTAGGCCTGTGATTCTTTTAGTGAGGTATTTCTGTGGCCTTTCTAGTTGTTGCAGATATTTTGAGAGGTACATATCAAATGGGGCATTGTATTCTATAATGGGTCTAATGAGGGATGAGTACAGTGGGGCAATGACTTCCTTTTTTCTGGATGAAAAGCCCTTAGTGATGAGGTGTGCCACATAGAAGAATTTCCTGACTGTTGTGGCAATGTGGTTATCGAAGGTGAGACCACTGTCCACCTGTGTCCCTAAGTCTCTTATCACACTTCCGGTGTTTAGTGTACTGCCACCTATGTGGTAATTCATGGGTGCATGTTTTTTCCCAAAGGGGATGACTATAGATTTCTTGGCATTGAGCTTGAGCCCATGGCTCTGGCACCAAGCATCTGTTTCTGTAAGGCCCTTTTGTAGCATATCCACATCATTTGGGGATTCAATAATGGCTCCCAGTTTGCAGTCATCTGCGAACTTTGTTAGCCAGAATCCCTTAGTGTTGGCCTGTACTTCAGAGAAGTAGATGCCAAACAAAGAGTGGTCCCTAGACTGAACCCTGAGGTACTCCACTTGTCACTTGTCTGGAGCTGGATTTGGAGTCAGATACTTTTACAGTGTGGGTTCTGTCAGTAAGCCAGTTGGCAACCCATCGAGTGATGTAGGGATTAATGCCCAGCTTAGTAAGTTTATCTATGACAGAGTGGGGGATGGTATCAAAGGCCTTGGCATGATCCAGATAGGCTGTGTGGACCACCTTACCCTTGTCTATGGCTCTGGAGACTGATTCGAAGAAGTCAATCAGGTTTAGGAGACAAGATCAGACCTTCATGAACCCAAACTGAGTGGGGTCCAGTGTTTGAAGGTTGCCAATGCCTTTGTTTATAAGTTCCATCATAACACGTTCCATGGCCTTGAAGATCAGGCTTGTCAGACTGATGTGGCAGTAGTTCCCAGGATCCAAGGTGGATCCCCCCTTGTGGAGTGGGATAACTGTAGCTATGCGCCACTCAGTGGGCACGAAGCCTGAAGTGAGGCTATGATTAAACATGACACTTAGGTGAGGTGCCAGTTTATTTTGTAGTTCATGTAGTACACAGCCTGGGATGTCGTCTGGTCCCATGGATGCTGTATTCTTAGCTTTAGAGAATGAGTTTTTTACCTGTGTGGCCGTTATTACCGGAATTTGGCAAGATTTCGGTATTGAGATGGGCTGTTTAGGGGTTGAGAGGGGGTGAAGTTTGGACTGAATTGATCTGCCAGGATATTGGCAATATCCTTATGATCAGTATATTTAATGCCATTCTGTTGTAGCTCAGAGCAGATCTGAGCATTGCAATTTAGATTCTTAACATAGCTATAAAATGGCTTGTGGTTGTCTTTGGAATCTTTGGCGATTTTATTTTCGTAACTAGCTTTGGGAGATTTTATGAGGGATCTCAGCTTCTTACTGAGGCTGGTAAGGGAGTTTTTTGCATCCTGGGATTTTCCTCTTTTCTGCAACAGTTTCTTCCTTTTGTTGTAAAGTTTGTTTATGGCAAGAGACCACCAGATTGGCTTCCTTTTTTTGGAGGAGAGTGTCTTGGTTCTATTGGGGATGGCATGATTCATGCACGAGTGGATGTGCTTGTGCAGTGTCTTAGTGTAGGATTCAGCAGTCAAACTTTCAGTTCCCATCTGCATGGATGTCATGAGGTTTGTCACTTCTGACTTCAGTAGCATGAAGTTGGCTTTGATGAAGTTTTTTTACGGAGGTTTCCTTACTGGGGGGTGGAGGTGGGATGTGGATGTCAAGGGTGATTAGCTTATGGTCAGACCTGACCAACGAGGGGGTGACCATAGGTGTGGAGCATCGATTTCCCGTGTTGGTAATGAACAGGTCTAGGATATTAGAGCCCCTGGTGGGACTAAGGATTAGTTGATCCAGGGAGTTGGAATTTATGAATTCCAAGAACCGTTGGGCAAAGGTGTTGGTACATGAGTAGTTTTCCCAGTTAATGGCAGGGTAGTTGAAATCACCCAGTATTAGGGTGTTTGGTTGTATCTTAATATTTTCTAGTATGTTTAGAAAGGTGTAGTGAGAATCTTGGGGTATGGTGGGGGATCTGTAGCAAGCTACAATTTGGATTGCAGTCTTACCTAGTGTTAGTTGCACCTGGAGAATTTCAGATGCATTGTGTTGGGCAACTAGCCTGGTGTTGTGAATATCCTTGGTGAATATGGACACTCCTCCACCTTTAGTCTTGCAGTCCTGGTTTGGTGGCCGAAAAGTGTGGTAAGAGTTGTAGCCTTGTATCACAGTGGTGCTCTCTGGAGCCATGAACCAGGTCTCAGTTACTGCACAGATATCGATGTTCTCCATTTTTAGGAGTGCCTTGAGAGAGTGCATTTTGAGGTTTAGACTTCTAGCATTGAGTAGCATTACCTTCAGATTTTGCATGCTTGTACCTGTTACGGTGGTGGTTTTGTCCTTTGAACTTTGCCTAAAAAAGGCAGTATAGGGGTGGCAAGAGCCTTAGCCAGTAACCTGAATCAAAGGGATGACAGGTGCTGACCATCTCTGGCAAAGCATTGTGATCTGTCGATCATGTCCTCCCAGGCAGACAGATACTGGATCCCCTTTGAATGACACCAGAAGCTTAGCCAATTGTTGAAGTCAATCATTTTGTCCTTATACTGTGGTATAATTCTGGGCAAAGGCAGGATGCTACTCAGGGCTAGGGTCATACCTGCCTGGGACACATGATCTGAGAGCTCTTCCATGTCTCTTTTCATGTAGTCCAGGGATTTATGTCTCAGGTCATTCACTCCAACATGGACAATGACAGAGTCGTATTTGTACTTGTTGTGGAGTAACTTGAGTGCATGTGTTATGTGGCAGATCCTGGCACCTGACAGGCAGCTGACTGTAATTTTCTTCTTGTTCTGGCGAGTGAGACATCAGTGTGCCTGACTATAAAGTCACCTATGACTAAAGTATTGGGTATGTTGTCTTGCCTTAGGGGCAGTTTTTAGGTGGCACATTGGTGTTGCAAGCTATATGACACTTTGGTTGTGATTGGTGTTTGCATTTCAGCTTCAGAGGTCCTTGTTGCTTGGGCAGGTTAATGTTAAGGGCCTCCACATATGTGGGTTTAGTGCTGCTATGTGTGGGTGTTGGTGGTGTGGGTTTAGGAGGGCTATGTGTTGCCACGGTTATCTATAGATCTAACTCTGCTCATCACATCATTGAATCCCAACTATAAGTTAACCAGTTAAAAATTAGGAAGTGGCTTAAATAAAAACAAACTTCTCAACCCACAAAAAAAAGCAAATCAAAGTCATGTTCTTTGGCACTAAAAGACTAAGCAAAGTCCCAAATACACTCAATATCAAAAACATAAGAAACAACCTCATTGAAACCATCACCTCATTCATGTACATAGGCATTTGGTTTGATCAGTCTCTCACCTATAAAGACCACTTTCAAAAACTTAGAAGCAAAATTAATAATCTACTATTCTGGGCCCAAATGTTATCTCAATTCCTGTCTAGGCCAGCTAGAGCATATCTAGGCAAATATGTTATCCTTACTCAACTGGAATAAGGCCTTCCCTTATTTACTTCTTCTTCTTCTCAAAAAAAAAAAAAACTTGTAACTTACAAACATTATCTAAAAATATTGCCAGTTTAATGCTAACACCCCAATCAGCTTGAACACCACTGTAAGACACCTGACAAAGTCATTGGCTCCTGATACAAGCTAGAAACAGCCTCCTTCTAGGTTCTTATCTTTTCAGAGTCCCACACCAAGATGCTCAATCCCCTCTCACCATAAGGATGATTTCCAACTACAATCTTATAAATCAGGCCAGAGAAGCCCCTACATTTTTAAGTTACTCCACTAAGTTATTTTCTTTGGTCAAAAGTTTCTCCATGGTTGCTCCTAGCTATTGCAATCACTGCTTCACTACCTTTTTAGAAATCACAAGACTACCCAGAGTTCAGGCCTCATTTTAAACAGAACAAGATAAATGCAAATGATTCAACACCGGGCATATTACTTAGCTTCTAAATACAAATTGTGTTAATTCCTCTGCAATTCCATTGCATACTATTCTGCTCATCATCTGCTTCTACCTTCTATATTGTAAACAACCACCTGCCTTCGTAATTGAGCTGTCTTTTTTTTCTGTTAACTAGATATTTTAAAAATAAGTTCATCTACAGATCTTTTCATACTGTAACTTTGCTCCTGTTTCCTTTCATCCCTTTGCAACACGTTATTTTCAATTGTTTTAGCATGTCAGGTCTTCAATACTTTACTTCTTTGTAAATGTGTAAACACTGTCCTTGTATCATGTTGCATTACTGTACACAGTGACTATATATGCGGCCATTTATTTTAATCTTGTACATCTTGTTTTCACTTTGTAACCAGGGCTAAGCTTGCAATTGATCAGTGTGCATCAGTGCCCTATCCCAGTAACCAACATTTAAATAAATACAATACAAATAAAATTACAGTAGCTAACATTTAAATAAATAAAATTAAAATAAAACTATCCAGTTTCCATGACCAACACAGTCAAAGTTTTGTTCAGAAACACAAGACGAATTGTTTGCATTCTAATGTAAGAGGAACAGCACACTTTTTATTTATTTAACATTGGTTCACTGGGAAGAGCCCATTTTCAACTGAGATCTCGGGAGAAATGCTCCAGACACGTCTTTGGAATGTTGGAGGAAACTGGACCACCTGGAGGAAACCCAAGAGAACATAGAGAGGACATGCAGACTCCCCACATAAAGCACCCCAGCTGAGAATCAAACAGGAGAACCACTTGCTGTGAGGTAACAATGTTAACCACTGCACCACTCTTTTATATAACTCTGAATGAGTCTCAAGATGGAGATATTGATACACACTGAACCATACAATAGATTCAAGTGAGGACCAAACATAAATAATATGACAAAGGCAATGCAGTAAACTAGGGTCCAGATTCTATAAAGTTTGCTGAAGCTTTTTTGCAGACAGTGCAGAGCACCAAAGGAAGACTTCAGTGCACTGGCTGCGGATGCAATTTTAGAAGACACAGTGAACTCAGTCGGAGTACATAGATATTCAGAGTGGGATAGTTAGGGACTCCACACATGTCAGTCTGATTCCAAAACACATCATATGAATACAATGCAAATTAAATGTGACAAAAAGCCACACCAACTCCTTTCCTGAAATCTTCAGCATATACTTTACAGACCACAGGGAATTAAAGTAAATACTACAGATTTCAGCAAAATCTTTAGCAAAAGATCAAAAAATGTATAAAAATGCAACCTTCTGTTAATGAACTGGAACAGGCAGAAGTGATATAAGCCACAAATGAGACTGAAGCTATACAATGTAGTAGGCAGCAAGATAAAATCAGAGCAAGGCTGCAACTAAACCAGTTGTCAGACCAGCAAATAATTGACAGAACCAGCTAGACAGACAACTGATATAGGCTGTCTGCAACATGTGTGCCCCACACATGTCTGTGCAGACCCTGTGAGGAAACCCCATCCCTCTTGAAACTAAAGTGTGTCTCAGCTTGGGTATACTTACTTGTGAGACATTCCAGAGACACATGGGGGATGCTGTGGAAGTATAGCAGACAGCTGCCAGATTTATCCTAGCAAAACTCTTAGAAGCAATATACAGCAAGGTGGATGACTACATACACTTTCCATTCACCATCATGGAGCAGAGAACTGTAGTGCAGCAGTCTTACAGCATTACAACTTCCCCCATGTACTCTGTACAATGGACTGCACACGCACACACACACACGCACACACACGCACACGCACACACACACACACGCACACACACGCACACACACACACACACACACACACACACACACACACACACACACACACACACACACACACACACACACACACACACACAGACATGCCTATCAGGATACTGGTACATCCTGAAGCAGATCAATACTTGAACAGAAAGGGCTGTCCATCTATCAACTGCTAAGTTATGTGTACAGCAGATGGCAGCATAACAAACATCATGGTAACACACCTCAGAAGTGTCCATGATGCTTCTATACAGAGGGAAAGTGGACTGAAGGCAGCATTCCAGCAAGGTGAAATACCTGAGGGACTACTTCTAGGTAAGCACAGGAGCACAGCTAGAACTTCACCTAAGGATACCCCTCAAAACAATACCCATTCTGACCAATTGTGTTTCCATTCCCCACAACAGGTGGCTGTGGTTATCTACTTGAGCTGTGGCTAATGACACCATACCATGAGCCATCCGATCCTGAAGAGGAGGCCTACAATAGGGCACATGCAACAATCAGTAACACCACAGAGCATGTGTTTGGTATACTAAAAGCTAAATGCACATGTCTGGCCACATCCATGGGTGCACTACAATACACACCTGAGAAGGCAGCACAAATGATAACAGTGTGTGCCATGCCACACAACATGCTAACTAAAGCACATGGCCATCTTCCAGCTGCAGATGTGGGTGAAACACACCAAGAACCCCAGATGTCTGAAGATGACATCCCACAGGTATCAGAGGAGGAGCAGGAGGATATAGGGGATAGAAGACACAGGCATAGGAAATGTAGGGAGTGACCACAAACGCAAGTCCAGGTAACATGGCAGCATCTGACCCACAACTTTGAGTCATGACAAGCCACAAATACAGGAGTACACAGACTGAACATTGATGTTCAAGGGTTGCCCCACCACAGTAACATAGATTGCATCTAATGACAATTACCCACTAAATGTGCACACTGAGCATGACACATAACACCATAATCATAACATTTTACAGTATGAACATATATAAAATTGTCACAACAGGGATCATCAACTCTGGGCACAAATGACACAGGTATGTATACAAACTCTGATTGTTATGAGCCAACTATGTTTATTACACTGCTGGACATATTCTAATGCAGTCTAAGATGACATCACTGATGTCTCATGCCATGGTCACTCTACCCCAACCATGTACTGAAACATGTTGCCCTGGTTGCTCCACAGAAGAGATTGATGGGTGACAATATTATGATGAGGTGAAGGAGCATGACTGCAGGTTGAAGGCCTTGTGACTGGTGGGACCACAGCAGATGGGCCAGCAGTTGAACTCTGTGCAGGTTGGACCACAAACAGTGATTCTCAATGGTCAATGGTGGTTCTGAAATAAGGTGGCCTGCTTCTCTCATACTGCAATCTGCTGAACACAGAGAATGCAGAATTCTACTGGTAGTATGACACTGTTGCAGTACTATCTAGGCCAGGGTTTCTACCGACCATGCCACAGCTAGCAGACTCTCATTCTGAGCAGCAAATGCAGCCATAATCTCACCGTGGCTGTGCTGTTGTCCTTCATGAATGACACATAACTGGTTTGCCTTTCAATCTGTGGCACGTGCAACTGCATGGATGTCTGACCATTACTGGTGCTGTGACCACTCATTTTCTTGCAGCAGGAGGCAAACACCCTCCAACATCTGACCATGCACAACATCTGCTCACCTACATCTATCACAAGGCCCTGTTTCTGCTTGTTGTAGGGAACTGCCATCAGCAACAGTCTTAAGTGGGGTCTATTGGTCAATGGCCTCACCCTGTTCAACATCCACTGTACCATCATCCTTCGAATGGCGAGACAAGTTGATCTCCACATCTGAGGCTACAGCTGCAGCAACATCACTGTCAGCATCATGGATGGGCTCTCCAAACACTTCAAGGTTTGGTGTGCCAGGGTCCATTATATCATGTGGACACACATTTGAAACCACATTATGTTCGCTGAATGGCTGATGGATGATACAGATTAATGTGCTGCAAGATACAAAGACACAGATCAGGACAATATGCTTATATCACATAATGACTAGCATCAAAGTTATATGACATATAAATCTCACTGCAATGTTACAAATAACTTTACATGAGGTCTACTGTATGTATGTTTCACAGAATGTACATGCATGGAGTATTTAATTTGGTTATAAGGCCATCATACATGATATTTGTGAGGTATACAGAAAAGCACACACACCTGACAACTCCGAATGGGAAGATGGAGCTGTTGAAGCAGGATGAACTTCAACTACTGAATGGACGAAACAACAGCATTAGTGATCCTATCATTGCCACCATTAACCAGGCGAACACAATTAAAACATACAGAGGGGTTGACACACACATACCACTTATATGGGTACTCAGTGACGTAGGTGCAGACTGGCCTCGCAATATGAAGAAGGATACAGTATTAATGGAGGACAACAACAGGAATAACAGCAATAACAGGTGTGAAACATAGTTAATAACATACCACTGACATACATATGCTGAGGACAGACTGTGGGTTGTACAGTGGATCTTGCAGTGGGAAAGTAAAGAGAAAGATAACATAGTCATGTATTTAGCAAAAACAACACTGACAGCATCACATATACAACACAGTAATATGGGCTACAAATACATGATGGACATGCAGCTGTACACCAGATAGGCCTCTGTTGACAAATATTGACATAAATGTCATATATCACGTGTGCTACACATTGATGCAAGCTATGACAATTGTGCTGTAACATACCTGGTTTGTCTGAATAGGAACATGCATGTCTTGGGCCTCACTGGATGTTCCTGTAGTGTACAATGTTAGGGTAATATCAATATGACAGTAAACAGGAGTGCCATCAGATGAGACTGAGGCAATAACAAGGTAGTGGTCACAGTAACAAATAAGAAGACACTCACCTGCTGATCCACGGTTTACTTCCAAAGTAGATGGACCTGTGAATATTAATCCAAACAGCATTACATATGATGTTTGGACTGCTCTGTCTGTACTTCAAGTTGTATGAATAAATGTCATTAGATGTACATTCATCATCTTCACCCCATATGGATGTGTGCAAAAGGCTCGTCTCTGCTGCTGTAAATCAAAAACAATACGTGAATATGCATACTACAGCAATATGTAGTGATTGTCTTAATTCCCAGACATGTAATGGAAAAGAAAGGCATGCAAGTTCAGCCTGGAACTCCACCTTCAATCCCATCCATGAGGATGCATTGTTCCCCTCTTGCTGTATGCAGTGAGGCCAGAAATATTGTGATGTCATCCAGAGGTCAATTGTGGTCCACCACCTGTAGAATCCCTTGATCTCTCGTAATGTCTCAGTCTGTTGCTTCTCAAAGGATCATGTCTAAGCAGTGTCGTCTGCAGGCATCATGGAATCGGTTGTGGCCTACAACTGCATTTATCATGTTGGTCAGGTCGGTCCAGATTTCATGTCTCCAAACTGTATCACCAGAACAGCCTAGGAGTCTCCGTCCATGTTGTCAGAGAGCAACAATTACGATCTAATTTTCCTGGGAGGAAGAAGTTATCACTCTCTAGGACAGTTGGCCATTGGAAAGATAGTGACACACATATGATAGTGTCCTGTGTGAGCCCTTTTATCTATTTGATTCTGTGAACAGCATATATCAACATAAACAGTATGCATTCCTGTGCAATGCAAAGGTCTGTATAATACTGCGATAAATACTAGCGTGACATATTAAAAGTAATAAAAGTAATAATGATTCCTTCATAGATAACATTTGCAAAAGCAACATAACTTGCAGTATCTTTAGAGTTTGTAAGTGGAATTAGAACCTCTAAGACTACATATATGTTGAACTGGACGGCCAATGACGGCAGCATTATACTGCAGGGCATGAGATACTACAGCAAGTAACAATTTAACAACTATGGAAAGCATCAGAGAACCTCAGGATGTAGGCAGGCCACAGACAGTACAGATCCTTAGTATAATGAGCAAGTAGTGATAACAACTTTGTTAAGAAGCACCACTGAAGAAATATTTGTAACAGCAACAGCATATGTTTTTAACAGTTATGTTAGGAAACATGTATTAAGAAGTATCAGTAATATCAGCATAACCTAGTACATAAGGATAGTGTCAGAATATGTAGGTGTCCTTAGTTACACCAGAGTGTGCAAAGAAGTAGCAGTAAGAACTGTGAATGATCTGTAAATCTGCCTTTACATACTGCTAATATTTGCAATGTAAATCTGTCTGCAACAGGTGTATATGGGACTGAACTCAATTAATTAAAATAGCAACACCTGTACACATGCATTTCAAACCAACATCACTGCAGTAACTTAAAACAACTTCTGATTAAGATCACATTTTGAGTAAATGTTAAGTTAACTAGGTACCATTGGAAATGATTGACATGAAGAGATTTTATAATCACCAAAACATACATGTTATCAATTGCCAATATACCATACATGGCATATGCTCATTTTTTCCAATGATCTGATAAAATGACATCAGTACCACTTTCAAATATTGATTATGATGCATTTACAGATCAGACCATTGCTAACTGTGAACTGAGTGGTACCTAAGTGAACATTTCTCTGTTTGCATTTTTCAGAATTCTTCAACTTGTGGACCATGGTGACGACCCAGATGTTGACTGTGTATGGCAGATTGGAGCAGAGGATGAGAGCCAGACCCAGGAACTTCGCCATGATAGATGTATGGAACTGGATCATGCCAGAGCACTGAGGAAGGACAGGGATCTATTGTACTGTAGTGCAGGGTTGCCACCGCTATGATGACTTGCACTGGAATTATGCGGAAGAGCTACAAAGGAGGGCTGCTGAGGTGCAGAGGCAGCCCATGGATCTTTACAGTAATTGTCAGTATTCTATGTGTACTTGAGCATTCCTACAGATTTTACAAATATATCTCTGTCCCATACATATATCAGATATATGTTTTTTATAACCACTTAGTAGCTCCTGTGACAATTAACTCATAGGGATAATTTAGAAGACTTGGTAAGTGCTGCTTGACTCCCATGCTGTTATTTTATTTAATAATGTTTATAATATCTATAAGTATAACCTTTGTATAACATCTAACAACATCATTTCACATAGCCATTGTCATTTTGCATCACCGATGCCTATAGCTCCTAGGCCGCAGATGACTGCGCACTTCATAGTTTTTCATTACAGTACAACAGTATTGCACATAAACACACAAAAACATACTCGGAGGCTCTAAATAAAAATCTGCCCAAGCAGCATAGACCTCCAAAGCAGACATCCAAGCAACCACTACCCCACAACAATACACATGTGTCACATAGTTCACAAAGTCAGTGTGCCACACAGTCACAGCCCTTAAGGCTAAACAACACACCTAATACACTTTTAATAGGTGACTCTATTGTCAGACACACTGACGTCCCACTCACCAGGCTGAACAAGGAGAAGGTCACTGTAAGCTGCCTGTCATGTGCCAGGATCCATCACATAACACAAGCACTCAGGTCACTCCAAAGCAAGTACAAATATGACTCCGTCATTGTCCAAGCTGGTGTGAATAACCTGAGATGTACCTCCCTGGACTACATGAAAAGAGACATAGAGGAGCTCTCTGATCATGTAGCCCAGGCCGGTATGACCCTGACCTTGAGTAGCATCTTACCCTCACCAAGAATGATGCCACAGTATAAAGACAAAATGATCAATTTTAACAATTGGCTAAAGAATTGGTGTCATTCAAAGGGGATCCAGTGTCTGTCAGCCTGGGATGACATGCTCGAAAAGCCACGTTGCTTCGCTAGGGACGGCTTGCACCTGTCACCCCTCGGCTTTTGAAAATTGGCTAAGGCTCTTGCTACCCCCATAGTACCTTTTTTAGGCAAGGCTCAAAAGACAAACCCACCTCCATAGACAACACAAGGAAAAAGAAACTAAGGGTAATGCTGCTCAATGCCAGAAGTCTAAACCTCAAGATATATGCACTCGAGGCTCTCCTCAGTATGGAGAATATCGATATCTGTGCAGTAACAGAAACCTGGTTCAAGGCTCCCGAGAGCACCCCAGCACTACCAGGTTATACCTCATACCATGCTTTATGGCCCCAAAACTCGGACCGAACCACAAAAGGAGGGGGAGTATCCATATTCATCAAAGATACCCACACCTCCAGGTTAATGGCACTGCACGAAGCATCAGAGACTATCCATGTGCAACTAACAGTGGACAAAACTGCCTTTCAGTTTGTAGCCTGCTACAGACCACCCTCCCAAACTCAGGAACCCCACTCAGCTTTCCTGAGAACACTGGAGAATATGAAGGTATCTCCATACACCATCATATTGGATGACTTCAACTACCCAAACATAGACTGGGAGCACTACTCAAGCCCCAACACCCTCGCCCAATGGTTCCTAGAATTTATAAATTCAAATGCTATGGAACAATTGGTCACCACTCCCACAAGAGGGGAAAACATATTGGACCTTATCATCACCAACATGGGGACTCTGTGTTCCATACCAGAGGTATACCCCTCATTGGTAAGATCTGACCATAAATTAATCTCACTGGACATCCATATCCAGTCCCCACCCCCAGCCAAGGAAACCACGGTGAAGAACTTCTCAGAAGCAAACTTCACACTTCTCAAAACCAAGGTGGAATCCTTCAAAGCCCCTGGGCCAGTGGAAAATACGGCCCAAACCACAGAATCCTTTACAAACGCATTCTATGCTATCCCAAATAAAACCAAGACTCACTCCTCCAAAGGAAGGAGACCTGTCTGGTGGACCCCAGCCATAAATAAGCTATACAACAGAAGGAGGAAGCTACTACATGATAGAGCAAAATCCCAAAAAGGGAAGGCATCTCTGATCAGTACTAGCAAGAAACTACGATCCCTCATAAAATTATCTAAGGCCAGCTTCGAAAGAAAAATTGCACAAGACGCTAAAGATAATCACAAGGCCTTCTTTAGTTATGTCAGGCACCTGAGTGGCAACTCCCAGATATGCTCTGAGTTAGTGCAAAATGACAAAAAATACACTGAACCCACAGACATTGCCAACATCCTGGCAGACAGGTTCAGTGCAAACTTCTCCACCTCTTCCTCCCCAAAAGAGCAAATGTCTATCCCAACAGAGTGTAGCCTCCCTGACATCACAGATGCACAGGTGAGAGCTGCCCTCTCCAAAGCAAAAAACACAGCATCAATGGAACCAGACGGTGTCCCGGGCTGCGTCTTACGTGAGCTCCAAGAAGAACTGAACCCTCACATAAAGTCACTGTTCAATCTCAGCCTTACTACAGGATATGCACCCAAGGAATGGCGTACAGCAACAGTGGTCCCACTCCACAAAGGTGGTGCCACAATGGACCCTGGAAACTATCGCCCTATAAGCCTGACTAGCCTGGTCTGCAAAGCTATGGAGCATATCATCATGGAACTCATAAACAAAGACATTGGGAACCTCCAAACACTGGATCCTACCCAATTTGGCTTTGTTAAGGGCAGATCTTGCCTCTTGAACCTGGTCGACTTCTTTGAAACAGTCACCAAGGCCATAGATGAAGGGAAGGTAGTCTACACAGCCTACATGGACCTCACAAAAGCCTTCAACACAATACCCCACTCTGGCATCATAAATAAGCTTACCAGCTTAAATATCAACCCCTATGTCACAAGATGGGCTGCAAACTGACTCAGGGATAGAACCCACATGGACAGAATTGCAGGTGCCATGTCACACTCTAAACCAGTTACAAGTGGCGTCACAAGGCTCAGTCCTGGGACCTCTCTTGTTCGGTATATATTTCTCTGAGGTACAGGCTAACACGGGAGGACTATGGCTGACCAAGTTCGCAGATGACTGCAAACTGGGTGCCATAATCGACTCGCTGACTGACACAAGCATCCTCCAAAAGGGTCTCACGGAGATGGATAACTGGTGCCAGAGCCATGGCCTAAAGCTAAATGCCAAAAAGTGCATAGTCATCCCCTTTGGAAAAAACAAAGTGCCCACAAATTACCACATAGGTGGTAATCCATTAAGTACGGAAGACGTAATTAGGGATTTGGGGACCCAAGTAGATAGCAATCTCTCCTTTGACAATCACATTGCCAAAGTGGTTAGAAAGACCTTCTATATAACCCACCTTATCATGAAAGGGTTCACATCTAGATCAAGAGAGGTCATTGTGCCCCTCTACTCATCACTCATCAGGCCCATAATTGAATACAATGCCCCATTTGGGATGTACCTTACCCAACACCTGCAGCAACTGGAAAGACCCCAAAAGTACCTCACCAAGAGGATCAAGGGACTCAAACAGATGCCCTACGCAGTTAGGCTAAAGAAACTCCAGCTCTACTCAGTTGCTTACCGCCTACTCAAAGGCGATCTGTGCCTGACGTATAAAGCCATGTCCAAACCAGAATTAATAGACATGCTCCACCTCAGGAAATCCAAATCCCTTAGAGCTGCATGCTCCAGGGACTTAATCCTCAGCACAGAAATAAATAGGACATGCTGGAGGGACAGATTCATATCCCAGAGGCTCCCCTCACTCTGGAACAAAATCCCAATCCATGTTAGGCAGAGCCCCTCAATGACCCTCTTCAAGAGAAATCTTGACGAGTGGATGGGAGATCGTAGGTTTACCCCTGGGATCTCTTTTGTGTCCCTACTAGACAGAGGCACAGTAAACTAACCTTAAAAGGGCTATCTTCTGTGAACTACTATACAGAGGCACAGTCAACCAATCTAAAAGGGTGGCGAAAGCCAAACACACTCTGGCTAGGCTTATAAATGCCCTAGGGCAGATAGCCTAGTATCAACCTATGAACCTATGAACCTATATTTCAAAATTATACATTGGAATGCAAACCCATACAGGACTTCTTTAATTCATTCTCCTAATAAAGTACGCAGCCACGTTTATTTAAGCCAAAAAGGAACACCTGTTTGACTACTTATACATATGTTTTCAGTTATGTGCTGATAACTGCTATTTCTTAAAAATAAAATGTCCAGTAAATGTTTGAAGTTTCCTTATTCATCCATTCTCCACAGGAATTCTAATAAACACCTGTTGTACATGTTTTATAAAACAATCTCCATGTTGCCTGACAGCTTGGCCTGTAAGGCAAGCAGCCACACTGCCTAAATTTTGGTGTACTGAGGGTTCCAGTTCACATAAGGGAAACATATCTGTAACTGTCATCTAGATTTGCTTCACCCACAGTATTTCTGTGTAGAAGCATATTACAATAATTGATATTAATGTTTATGTTGTGCATCGCTACGTATAACAGAGCTAATCATCGAATTCCTATGAATATGCCCATAATCCATAACACTCTGATAACATCAGCTTTCTAACAACAGGCTTTGTAGATCAGTACCTGTTTGTTTCAAAAGAACATGTGCTGGCTGTTAGTGTAGCTTGTAAGCAAACAGGATAGCAGCTCTACATTTTAGCATGATGTAGGTTCAAATCCATATAGGGGACGCATATGTGAAACTACTATTTTGTATTAATCCACACATAGCATTTATTTAGAGAAGCATATTCCACCTATCGATATATATTTTGAGCATAGTAGGGAATAACTCAGTTATTCATCAAATTCCAATGGACATATTAATCCATTAACATAGTAATCCATTAACGTCAACTATTTAATAGCATGATCAGTAAAGCTTGCTACAGATGTTATATGCCTGACCGATGCTTTGGTTAATAATATATACATTGTAAAAGTGCTATCAAGTTCTGTTTTATCATTAAAAGTTGCATTCAATTAAAGAACCTCATCCTCAAGTTTTGAGGGAGTGGGATGGGCAGACTAACAGTTGAAATACAGAACAGGGAAGATGTATGTATTTTGTTAATGATGTGCACTTTGCTAAGGGATATCATGGTCTTTGCATATACCTTACTGTGTCCCTTATGTACAGCAATTTATAAGGATTTGTTCACAGAAGTTCTATGCTACATGATACTGTCCCATTGTCTGAGCAATGTATGATTTACATTACTGTTAATGTTTCTGAACACTGTGCTGACATGCATGAAGATTTTCAAACTGTTTAGGTGCATAACCAACAAATGCTTATACTTTGAAATCTTAATCCAGGTTCCATATTAGTAAACCATCCCCCATCCAGGAGACATCATAAAAAGAAGTATTTTCATTGCATTCAAAAGATAGACTAGTAGTCAAGATGGATTATAGGTTCATAGGTTCATAGGTAGGTACTAGGCTATCTGCCCGAGACCATTTATAAGCCTAGCCAGAGTGTGTCGGCTTTCACCACCCCATTGATTAATTAACTGATCCTCTGTCAAGCAGAGCTGATGAAGTGATCCCAGGGGTGTATTTTGTGTTACCCATCCACTCGTCAAGGTTTCTCTTGAAGAGTGTTAGTGAAGGGCTCTGCCTGATGTAATTTGGAATTTTGTTCCAAAGCATGGGGAGTCTCTGTGACAGGAATCTATCCCTCCAGCATGTTCTATTTATTGTTGTGGTGAGGTTTAGCTCACTAGAGTGCGTGGCTCGCAGTGACTTAGATTTCTTTAGGAGGAGCATGTCCATCAATTCTGAGTTGGACATGGCTTTGTAAGTCAGGCAGAGATCATCTCTGAGTAAGCGATATGCCACTGAGTACAGCCAGAGTTTGTTCAGTCAGGCTGCATAGGACATATGTTTGAGACCAGTAATCCTCTTGGTGAGGTACTTTTGTGGTCTTTCCAGCTGTTGGAAGTGTCTTGTGAGGTACATCCCAAATGGGGCATTGTACTCTATGATGGGTCTAATGAGTGATGAGTAGATGGGCACTATAACCTCTTTATTTCTAGATGCGAACCCTTTAGTAATTAGATGGGCCACATAGAAGGATTTCCTAACTACTTTGGCAATATGATTGTCAAAGGAGAGATTACTATCTACCTGGGTCCCCAGATCTCTTATTACCTCTTCTGTATTAAGGGGGCTGCCACCTATGTGGTAATTCGTGGGTGTTTTGTTTTTCCCAAACGGGATGACTATGCATTTTTTGGCATTTAGCCTGAGGCCATGACTTTGACACCAGATGTCTGTCTCAGTAAGGCCCTTTTGCTGGATGTCCATGTAAGCCGAAGAGTAAATTATGGCTCCCAGTTTGCAGTCATCAGTGAACTTGGTTAGCCATAGTCCTCCAGTGTTTGCCTGTACTTCTGAGAAGTATATGCTGAACAGTAGGAGTCCCAGGACCAAGCCTTGCAGGACACCACTTGTGACTGATTTAGAGTCGGACCTGGAGCCCACTATTCTTACTGTGTGAGTTCTGTCTGTAAGCCAGTTGGCAACCCATCTCTTGACATAGGGGTTTATGTTCAGGCTGGTGAATTTTTCTGTAATACCCAAGTGGGGAATAGTGTTGAAAGCCTTGGCGAGGTCAAGGTAGGCTGTGTGAACCACCTTTCCCTCATCTATGGCCTTGGTGACTGTCTCAAAGAAGTCAACCAGGTTTAGTAGGCATTATCTGCCCTTAACAAAGCAGAACTGAGTCAGGTGAAGTGTTTGGAGGTTCCCAATGTCTTTGTTAATGAGTTTCATGATGATGCACTCCATAGCCTTGCAGACCAGGCAAATCAGGCTTATGGGGTGATAGTTACCAGGGTCGGTTGTGGCCCCTCCTTTGTGGAGAGGAATAACCGTTGCTGTGCGCCATTCTATGGGCATGTAGCCCGTGGAGAGGCTGAGGTAGAACAGTGTGTTTAGGTGGGGGGTTAGTTTGTTCTGTAGTTCATGAAAGACGCAGCCTGGGACACCATCTGGTCCCATTGACGCTGTTTTTTGGCTTTTGAAAGGGCTGTTTTCACCTGTGCGTCTGTGATTTTTGGGACACTACCCTTTTCAGGTATTGTTGTGGGCCCTTTTGGAGGTGAGAGGGGGGTGAAGTTTGCACTGAATCTATCTGCCAGGATGTTGGCAATATCAGTAGGTTCAGTATATTTTGTGCTATTTTTCTACTAGTTCAGTGCAGATCTGTGAGTTGCCACTTAGATTCTTAACATAGCTAAAGAAGGTTTTGTGGTTATCTTTTGAATCCTTGGCTATTTTTCTTTCAAAGTTAGCCTTGGATGATTTCATGAGGGACCTCAGTTTCTTACTGATACTGATCAGGGATGTCTTTCCTTCTTGGGATTTGCTTTTTTTCTGAACTAGTTTCCTCCTTCTATTGTATAACCTGTTTATTGCAGGGGTGCACCAAACTGCTTTCTTTCTCTTAGAGGAGTGAGTCTTGGTTTTGCTAGGGATGGCACGATCCATGCATCCTTGTAGATGCTCATAGAGTGCATTTGTAAAGGTTTCTGCATCTTGGGCAGGATTATCCTTTAGCGTGGGGGCTGTGAAACTTACCACCTCTGTCTTAAGTAAGGTGAAGTTTGCTTTAGAAAAGTTTTTTATTGTGGTTTCCTTAGTTTGGGGTGGTGGTGGGGTGTGGACATCCAGAGTGATTAGTTTATGGTCTGATCTAACCAGTGACAGGTTGACCTCTGGTGTGGAACACCTGTCGCCCATGTTGGTGATGACTAGGTCCAATATGTTTTCACCTCTGGTAGGGGAGTTTACCAGCTGATCCAGGGCATTTGAGTTGATGAATTCCAGGAAGCGCTGGGCCTGGGAATTTGTACTTGAGTAGTTTTCCCAGTGAATAGTAGGGTAATTGAAATCGCCCAATATCACGGTGTTTGGTAGGACCTTCATGTTTTCCAGTGTCTCCAGAAAGGTGGAGTGGTGGTCCTGGGTCATGTAGGGTGATCTGTAGCAGGCCACAATTTGCATTGCAGATCTGCCCGATGTTAGTTGCACATGGATGATCTCAGAGGTATCATGCTACACCACTAACCTGGAGGTGTGGGTATCCTTGATGAATATGGATACAACCCCTCCTTTTGTGTTTCAGTCCATGTTCTGTGGCCGAAACGTGTGGTATGAGTTGTAGCCCGGTAGTGCTGGGGTGCTCTCTGGAGCCTTAAACCAGGTTTCAGTCACTGCACAGATGTCAACGTTCTCCATACTGAGGAGTGCTTTGAACGCGTGCATTTTGAGATTTAATCTCCTGGTGTTGAGTAGCATAACCTTCAGTTTTTTGTTAATTGTGCTATTTACGGAGGTGGGTTTGACTTTTAAGCCTTGCCTAAAAAGGCAATATGGGGGCAGCAAGAGCCTTGGCCAGTATTCAAAAGCCTAGGGGTGACAGGTGCAAGCCGTCTCTTGCAAAGCCACGGGGCTTGTCGAGCATGTCATCCCAGGCTGACAGACACTGGATCCCCTTTGAATGACACCAGAAGGTTAGCCAATTGTTGAAATTGATCATTTTTTCTTTATACTGAGGTATCATTCTTGGTGAGGGCAGGATGCTACTCAGGGTCATACCTGCCTGGGCTACATGATCAGAGAGCTCTTCCATGTCTCTTTTCATGTAGTCCAGGGAGGTACATCTCAGATCATTCACACCAACATGAACAATGACAGAGTCATATTTGTAGTTGTTCTGGAGTGACCTGAGTGCCTGTGTTATGTGGTGGATTCTGGCTCTCGACAGGCAGCTAACAGTAACCTTCTGCTTGTCCAGCCTAGTGAGTGGGACATCAGTGTGCCTGACTATAGAGTCACCTATTGCTAGTGTGTTAGGTATGTTATTTCACCTTAAGGTCTGTGATTGTGCGGCACCCTGATTTTGTGTTTTATGTGTTGTCTGGTTTGTGACGGGAAGTGCAGGTTGTTTTGGTGTCTGTTTTGGAGGTCTCTGATGCTTTTACAGGTTTTTATTTAGAACCTCCGAGTATGATTTTTTGTATTTATGTGTATTTTTTGCCAGTGCTGTTTTAGTAGATCTGTGTCCGGCTGGAGTTGTGGTGCAAGTGTTAACCTTCTCCTCTTGACTGTCTGGTCCAGTCTTGGGTGGAGACAGCTTAGCTTCCAGTTTGGCTGTATAATTACATCTCTTGCATATGTTAGTGTTTTGTGGTAGGAGGAGAGGGTTGTCTGTGTACATGAGGCAGTTGTAACATTGCCTCACGATACTCAGATTCAACAGCTGGACTGGAGAGTGCACTTTAAGTTGCCCTTTGGTCATGCCTGAATAGTAGGGTGAGCTGCTTAGTCGCTTGGTTGGTGAGGGGTGAATAAAGAGCCTTGTCCTGCTGGGCAATCAGTGTCAGGGTATATTAGTGCTTGCTATTAGGTCTGAGCAAGTACTGGGCTGTAAGATGCTTTTTGATTGCTTAGGTTGAGAGTTAGACTAGTTTCAAGGGAAAAACTGAAGAGGAGACTTAGTGGAGCCGGGAATAATTTAACCACAGCTAACCGTCACTACCCAGTGCGCAAAACTGTGCAAATGTGGTTTTTATAGTAAGGAAATGAAAGAGATAGAAATTAGCCCAAAATGGCCAATAAACTACTAACTCTGGGCTGGAACCACTACTCCAGGGACAGATAGGTTGCTCAAAGCTCCCCTCTCTCACAGGTGAACAGAGAAACTTCCTTCTATCCAAGTAAGGTATGGGCAACTGAGAAACTAGTATCACAACCCTGAATTCAGCACTAGCCTGAAAGCTGGACTATACTAGCTTAGAAAGGTGGGAAACAAGGAATTTTTTTTTTTTAAGATGACAAAAACAGTAAAAAATACACTTAAAACAGCTTTAAACGACTACAAATTATCAGAAAAGGCTATCACACTTTAGTGTGTAGCCTACAACAGTTAAATTATTTAAACAAAAAACAACTTTTTAAAAGTGCAGGCAGTCAAATAAGTACAATATGTGAAAAAAAACAAGCTTTTAAATCATAATAAATGCCGGAAAATCTGCATTTAGGCAGAAAATGGTTAAGTACAGCAAGAAAGTACAGAAAACTGATACTTAATCACTCCAAAATCTCTCTCCTAAGCTAGAAGGCTTGTATCAGTTTAAGGCTTTTTAGTGCTACCCAGTAGGTTAGTTACAGGAAAGATGGAAAACAAGCGCAGATGTGGTCTTTTAAGCTGGAAAGTTGAAAGAGATGGACAAACTGTCCGTCTCTTTCAAGCTAGGCAGGGAGATCTCTAGGTTAGAGTTTGCATATACATTGTATTTACAGGTTTGAATCTCATGTGTTCAAAGATGTTAAAACCTGTATTTAACATTGAAAAATGTGTATGGTGATAATCTAACATTCTTCAGGAACAAATTGACTAGATTCTATTTTAAACAATGCATATCACTTTCATTTGAGCAATACATCGTTCATACTTCCAGGTGAGAAGGATCAGACCAGGAACCGAGCAACATATATTGAACAGAAGCACAGCCATGAAGAGTAGCGGAGGAAGAGAAGTATGTTGATTACTTTCTCTGTTTTATTAAATGAAATGCATTTACTCCTGTTTACAGGCCTGCTTTTTTCACAATAACATGTATATTGCTTAGAATGCAGGAATACCCATCATGCATCAGTAAGGTAAGTGAAATCATCACACTATAGCTGTGCTTATGACTGTGATTGAAATCTAAAAATGTTGAAATATCATGTAACATTGAGCCATTGTTTCAGTACAGAGGTTTTGAAGTGTATTCCACAATATAAATAGCAGTTGACTTGGTGTATCTGTCAAACATATTATAAAGTTGATATTTTGTGTCCAAGTTTAACTGTTCTGATTGCTGTTTGTAATGCATGATTTAGAACACATGTATTTGTGACTGTTTCTAGTGGTTGATCTATTGTGCATAGCCTGCCTGTTCACAGACTAAATGAGTGTTTGCCATGTCGTGTTTGTGCTGTTGTCTCCAATGTGTGTGGCATGCCCTTCAGTTCACCATTGATATTGCATGTGTCTGCAACACCTTGTGGGTTTTTTTAAAACACACTTATAGCTTAGGCTGACTGACACTTGGGCAGATCGACATTTGTTTAGAGCAGTTCATAATCAGCACACTCTCTGCAGATCTACATTGGCATTGCATGTGCCTACAATGCAAAACACAGTTTTAGCCTATGTTTACTGACATGTATGTGTCTCAACCTTGGGTTCATGTACATTCCATTTAGGCCAATGACAGACATAGATATACATCTACATCTGTGTGTTGCTTTTGACATGGCATATGTGTATAACATATATACATTCCATTACATATTTGTTTGGGTTGTGTATACCTTCTTGTGCACGTAGTAGCCTTTGTTGCTTTTCTGCAGTACTTTTGTTTGGCACTGTCGTTGGTTGTCGGCCTTTCGCATTCATGGTTTTGAGTTTGGTTCTGTCCTTTGCTGGAGTTATCTTGCATTGTTAGACCTGCATTTGCTCATCTGTGATGTTGATTGGCTTACATCTGCACTGTTGATGGCTTCTGTATTTTCTCATCTGTGATGTTGCTTGGCTTACATCTGCACTGTTGATGGATTAATTTTTTAGGTGTTTTTTTATCCAATATGAACTGTGATCTAAATTTATTAAATTGGAACAAACAGCTACCATTATCCAAATACATTCAAGTATGACTGCCACACAGTTTGCAACATTTCTTAAGGTGATAGTACATAGGCAGATATGTTTTTTCTGCATTTCACCTTGGCTGGTATGTATCTCCACCCTGTTTGTCAACTTTCCATTGCTCCTGTTGTGCAGTGTGTTATCTGTGTAGCTTATCTGTTCTTATTGTGTTTTCCAGCATTTGTCTGTTTTGTGTTGTGATATTTGTTCTATGGGTAGACCTGCTGTGATGGCCTTCTCCTCCTCTTTCCCTATGTTTACCTTTCCTTCTATTCTTAAGAAAAGAATGTGGCCTATTCCTACCAAAAATATTGTCAATGTGGCATGACCTTCTGGCATTCCTTCAGATTTTCCTGTTCCAACATTCCTCTTGTGTGACCCTTTTTCATCCATACCCTGCATCTTCTTTTCTCTCTCCTACTTTCCTTGGGTGTTTGTATTACCTGTGTTACCCACACAAGTCGCAAACCCACTGTTGGCAAATGTTAGCAGTGGCAATGTGACCATGACTGCCAATCACCTCTATTTCTTTTTTATTAGAAAATTTATGGTTTTTGTCAGAATCCATAAGTCCAAGCCATCATAGCTTACTAATACATGTCTTAAGGAGATAGCTGTAGTTTTCTCTGAGTTTACTGGAATGATTGCTTTCAATATATATTACAAATGGCATTGCAGCTTTGAAGCATTTATTTTATGTTAGTGGATGACATACAGAAATATCCAGAGTTGTCTGTAATGTTTCTGGGTATATTTCAGAAAATATATGTTATGAATGCATTGGCATTGCGTTGGCATTCTATTTTTTTTTTGGTATCATAACAGAGTCAGTTTCCTCCGGGTGCTCCAGTTTCCTCCCACATCCCAAAGACATGCTTTAGGTGGATTGGGCACTCTAAATTGGCCCTAGGCATGAGTCCGTGTGTGTGTGTCTTCTGTGAAAGGTTGTATGCCGGGCTGGCAACTCGACACCGTAAAACTCCATTGCCAATCATGAGCAGACAGATGATCCACTGTGGCGACCCCTAACTAGGAAAAGCTGAAAGAAGAAGAAGATCATAACAGAGTCAGTTATATTCTATACTTTTCCTTAACTTTACTGGACAGATTCTGTGTTTTATGTCTATATAACTATCAGGATGTTTGAACTGTGATCATCTTTCCATAACTTTGTTGATGTACAATGTAACTGGGCAACCATTTCTAATTACTTATGGATTACTTACAGATTTGTTTAGTGTACCATTGATACTGCAATACTCCATTGAGCTATTCTGAGTTTCTTGTAATGCGTTTACATATTACAACGGTATCCACAAGTTTTGTGCTTATATCGGCAACATACGCCGAATTCTGCGAGCTTTACAAAATCCAACCCTAGCAGAGTTCTATTGTCTTCTGTAGGCTTAACAATAATGCAGTGTTATTTCAGCGCCATATACATGCAATATCTTTAACATATTAAAACTAAACTATTCTAGCTTATGAAGGATATACCAATTTATTTATTTTTTTTTTTTTTTTGCATTTCTCTTCTCTCTTTTTCTTTCAAAAATATTGCAGTTTTCTTAACATTATATTAGTTGTAGCTATAGTGAAAGAGTCTCTACAATATATAGAATAAATAAATGTCATAAGACTCGCCCACAGGATGCCTGTAAGTTCCATGCCAGCTCCAGTTTGGATGTGGAGTTAGTCCAGAGACAGAAGGAGAAGCTGGCAGACCTGGTGATGGGTGGAGGTTGGTAAGGGCTGAAAGGTATGATGCAATGGGTGAAAAACAAAAAAAAAAATACATAAATGCTAACTCTATAATGTTTCTTTCTACTTTGCTTTTGTTTTTCTTTTGCTTCACTGGTCAAGTGTTTATGAATATAATTAATGCTAAGCCCCACAATTCTCTATAGTGTTCCTGTTTTTATTATTCAATGAGTAAAATTTGAGATCTGTTTGAATCAAAAGGTGTTTGCATTGATATATCCAATTACTCTGCACTCTTGTAAATTTGAAAATGTTAGCATGAATAAAAGAGATACAGAGCTGGCAAATTCATTCCATTTTAGCTACAATATAACAAGCTTGTAATAGATTATGTGTTACAGTGATGACAGTTTCTTCCCTTACTTTTAAGAACTGGTTACAGTGTTAAAACATTACATTAAGACCAATGAATTTTAGTTGCAAGGCTAATTTCATGAAATATTACTTTCTTGGTATACTAACCGTTAAATGCATTGCATAATATGCTAATATATTGAACAGAGGTCATGGTACTGATTGTTCGTACAGTTATGTCAGCTCAATTCTTTTCAAAGAAGAATACATTTTTTGTACCAATGACTGTGACAATCCAATGGGAAAGTCTGTAATCAGTCATAAAATATTCAAATTAATCTGTTGCAAACTCTGCTAAATACAGCAGCGATGTTAAAACTGTCAAGGATAGTGTGACTGCAGAGCAGAAACAGATGACAATGTGAACATCTCCATACATAACCAGGAAAAGGTTTAACATTATACAGGAACTCAGTGCAGAGATGTAGATACAGGTATTTGACCATAAGGACAATTTAAGTTCTATAGTGCTTGCAAACAATTTTGCAGGTGAAATCATCTTGAATACTCAAAATAACACATTTTGAATTTCACTATCTTGAAAAGTAAGCATACTCAGTCATGTTTAGGGCAACTAACATTTATAAGAGTACATTGTTTTAAAAAGGTCAGACATTTATATCTGTAAATTTCTTATACGAATGTAAGAAAATCCTTCTGCATGAGAGCTGGAAGATGAGGTGAGTCATACCATATACCTTACCTGTTAGAACTCTGTAGTTGCTATCTGAAATGTTATATTGTATACATCAGTTAAATACAAAATGTCTACAATTAAGTATTCCAAAAGTACACACATACCAACATCTAGTTCCTTCTTTGGCAGGAGGATAGATAGTCTAGTGAAGTAAACAGAAATGGCATGACTGATGGAAATGCACACACACACACACACACACACACACACACACACACACACACACACACACACACACACGTTAATGTGGAGCAAGCCCTCTGCATTAGGCATACCCATAGGACCGAACTTCTTTGCTTACAAATCAGGGCAAAATCCAAAAATAGTGAAGGACAAAGGCCCCAAATCAGTGACAATTTGTAATATTACTCTAATTCACTTAGAATGTTAATAAAACAACAGATTTTGCATTAACGTGTGCTTTATTGGATTAGTGTGTGCTTTATAAAGAATAAGAAGTAAAAAACTCTAATGTCCAGCATTACTCACTGACTCCAGTAATTTACCAGAAAAATCAAAAAAGTTACGACGGACCTGGCAAAAATATGACTCAAAATCAGGGAAAGTTGAAAGGTATGTGCATAACTCTGCGCTGCTCTTGTTGCTGTTAAGTCACTATTTCCACAGAGGATAGGGGGTTGTGACACCCAGAGGAAATTAAACAGTAGGAATTAGGAAGCCATAAAAAGACTTTTATCACAGTCTCGGTACATTCAACACTGCCCCTGTTATCAATAACTTACAGTCCTCTAACATGAGTACTTAAGCAGTTTACACACCTTAGACTTTCTGTAAAGTACCCCTTACTAAGGCAACTTACTCAGCAGCTATACAAAGCTCAAAAAGCTCAGGTTACACAGTATAAAAGTGTTTATATTTTATTTTATTTTTGTGTAATACTTTATACTCATATGTTATTTTGGCAAAGTAAAACTCACTAAATGAAACTAACCCAACAACTATAATCTTCCAAGCAGAATAGTCCTTTCTTTATGTAATAAAGGACAATGCTTTCCATCACAAAAAATAATTTTGCCACTATTTCATGCCATTCATGGGTGTCATCTTGACATCACAACTAATATAATCAAATTTAAGACTGTTATATTTCAGAGGACAAATACAATTATGTCGTAAAGTACTATTACTCATGCACACACATATGCTAGTACATTGTTCACTTATCTGCACAATGAGAAATATACATTTCCACCCTCCAAGAAAACCCAGCCTTCAGTTGTGAAAAGTTCAGTCACATAATTCCCTTTATCAAAGTTAGACTTGTGAAACATTTTAACAAGGCAGTGACTTTTTCCTCTCTTGGTGCATACAAATAAATATTAGAAATGTGACAAAATTCATGACAAATTTAACAACAACATTTAATGTCATGAAAGAGTCTATTGTTTTTTTGTTTTTTTTTTACATTACATTCCTGGCTACCAACAATGTTAAATGCTGTATTACATGTTGTTGTCTTTCGGCTTTTCCAGGTTAGGGGTCGCCACAGTAGAACTCCAGTCCGAGCAGAATTGACAGCAGATTTTCACGAATGCCAAGATGCCAGCTCGACGTTCAACCTTCAACGAAGGCACCCCCATTTACGCATGTCTTTCAAATGCCCACCCAACTGTGGGGAGGACATGCAGACTGCACACAGAAGGCATTCCTTGCACTCCAGCCGAGAATCGAACGGGAGAACCTCTTGCTGTGAGGCAACAACACTACCGCTGCACCACCACAGAATTACATGTAAATGAGTAAAAGATTTGTATAAACTACAAGAGATATGTCTCAGTTGTCTCTGATTTTCAGGAGCATTCCTAATTTTGCTTTGCTCTGACTTTGTAAAATCAACAATGCTTATAGAAAACAATAGTATACTACAGTTAAGAAATAATCATACTCAGAAAAGGTCTTTGGACCTGAATACCTGCCCAGCAAATAAATATATAAATTCATTTGGCATTCATTACAGTCACAGACATTCTTTATTTCAGAAAACACATTTCAATTCATGTACTATTACGTTGTCAATTTTCTAAATCAATGGTCCTAATATTTAAAAAGATTCCCCAGTTTGGATACTTGTCCCTGAAAATTTTGCACTTTGCTCAAACTCTGGTGGTCTGAGGTTGAGAGCTATGCAAGAAAATGAAATCACAAAATGTATTCAGGCTATCAGGATCTAAATATTTTTCAGAATATATATCTCAAATCACATTATGGAAAATATAAAGCAAGAACTTTCATAATTTTCCCGTGTGTTTTTTGTTATTTATGTATATATGTATGTGTGTGTGTGTGTGTGTGTGTGTGTGCATTTATTTACTTATTTAGCTGTTTGTCTGCTTTCTTAGTTAGCTGGATATGTCTCCTAGGCACAGGCATTCTTATTTTCAGTTGAGATCCAAGAGCGCTGTCTACTTAAGTCCTTTGTTGAGTCACACTTTTTTGTGAGTGGAGGGAATTAAATCAAAGACCACAGGAAAAAGATTGTTAGCACCTTGTAACTTTCACCTGCGGTGCTAAACTAAATGTAAAGAATATAATTAATGAGATAATAGACTTCCCCTTCTGGAGACCTGATCAGCTATAATTGGTTAGGTGATACAGACTCTGATACTTTGCTTTAGTAATACATTATGATGCATACATTTGAGATGGAGAGCATTTTAGATAAGTGCTGGGCTTCTTGACTACTAGATTTTTCTATGAATACGGCAATTCTTTAGGTATTCTGTAGCAACTTGGTCAGGTATACCTCTTAGAGGCTACTGTATCACTTTATTAAATAAAGTATCAGGTTAACATACAGTTATATGAGATTGCTCACCATAACAGGAGGTCTTCAACAAAGCAAGACCCCCTTCAGTTCATATGACAAATGTGTTGCCTTCTTACTACTGCCTTTGGTTTTCTGTCTTTTTTTTTTAACATCATTAATATTTCTTTTATACATTTGTTAGCTATGTAAGTAAACTGGTCCAGTTTAGACCTTTATTGTTCATGACTGGACCACATAGCTGCAGCTAATTTATAAGCTTTTAATTTTTATTGCCTCCTCCCTCCTTGCCATGAAATGTTATCCTTTTGCACCAATACATCTTTATGGTCCCACTAAGAAGGTGCAATTTTCCCTAATAAGTACTTAGTTTTGTTACTCAAGTACAGAAACAGCATTTTTTAAACATGACTCCAGCAACGTGTTAAATATCTTAAACAAAATCGCAACTCACTTATCTATCCTTCAGGAATCCTTTAAAGTCCCATCTTACTTAGTCCTGAAAATGTCACATAATAAATGAGTTATTAGTTAACCTTTTCTGCTGCTCAACTTATTCCTAAACCTCGCAATTCTCTTTGATAAATTTCCTTGTCTTTTTATTTCACTTTTAAATCCTGTATTCATACTCACACCATGGTTTTAACATCACTATGTTTAATCTGTCTTTGCTTGTTAATTATGGAATTTTTTTAAACATTGTCATTATTTTTATATTTTATATTTTTATCTCTTATTGTTTATTATTCTTGTTGTTTTGGTGGAGCTTGTCTCCATGGGCCTCCGCTGGAAAAGGCTCACACTCGGTCAGAGTTATCATGGTTAACAAATGTCAAAATAACTAAAAAAAAAAAAAAAAAATTTTACCACCAACATTTAAAAGACATTTTATCTTGTGTTTTGCACTGTTCTAATGTTTTATTTTATTTATTTATTTACTTCATGCATGCATGTATCTATTTGTTAACAAAAGAGAACACTAATCCAAGTGGACCATTTTCATGTTCAGCTCGGGGTTTACAACTAGGAAGCAAATAAAGTACAAAGTCATCGCATAAATAGGATACACAGTAGTAAGTACTGAGAATCAGTAATCAGAATCACATTTATTGGCCAAATATACATGCATACAAGGAATTTCACTCTGGTTTCAGTGACTCTCCAAGTATGAATTACATAAACGACATACATACAATTATTAAGAACAAGACAAATGACATACAAGCAACTGTTAAGAACAAGACAAATAAGTAAATATACACACACACACACACACACACATATATATATATATATATATATATGTATATATATATATATATATATATATATATATATATATATATATACATATATATATACATATAAGGTACAAAGTGCAACTCAGTGCAAGAAATACTGAAATAAACTCTAAAAGAAACAAGCATTAACAACATGTAAACAATAATGCAGAATTCTCAGATGCTTGGGAAAAAGAATACCCCAGCCTAAAAAGCTGAGTTAACCGTTTATGAATTTGATGGCCTATGGAAAAAAAAACTGTTCTTATATATGCTAGTTTTGGTGCAAATTAATCTGTAATGCCTGGCTGATGGTAATAGTTCAAAAAGACGATGGCCTGGATGTGAAGGGTCGGTGATGATTTTCCCTTTTTATATTTTAATGCAATCAGTGATCCAATAACAGTTATGTAGCAGTAGTGTTTTAGGATTATTCCATACAAAATAAGGACAGGAGTTGATAGACTTCTGCAGTGATGCTTGCAGTTAATAAGAGCAAATTGTCTAAGCTAAATACATTTACTGCATTAAGTTAAATCTTAAATGACTTTATGGACTTGATGCATTTAATACATCTATATGATTTATTCTATCTGTTCTTTGCTTCTTTTTCTATGACCTATATGAGAAATGCAAACTCTTAAATTGTCTACCTTCAACTTTAATTTCAAGTTTATTCAGGTGTTCTCCTTAAAAGGGAAAAATAGACTGAATGATGGTAGAAGGTTGGCAAGCAGGAGGAAACAGGCATACAGACCAACATGAGAATAAAAAACATAAAATGGAATTAAAAGAACATAAAACAAGGTAAAAGCAGTGCTTTTTAGGCTGAATCACAGTCAAGAAAATGTGTCTTCCTGTAGTATCATGAGCCACCTCTGTCTTGTCCAATTTTGTATACAAATTAGGTTTTCAGTATAAATGCCCTCCACTCTCTTCCAAACTAATAGTCTCCTCTGTTGACCTCCTTAGAGAAATTACTGAGGAGGCAATCTGAATTAAAAGACCCCCCCACCTTTAAAACTACAGATGCAGAAAAGCATTCTTTAATAGTGCACCCACCTGATGGAATAAACTACCACTGAACATGAAAAAGGAGCAACAGCTTCTAACCTTCAAAAAATAAATAAATAAAAAGAACATCTATTTGCTGAAATCAAGTGCAAATGATTCAGAGACTCTGGTGGACATTATTTTTGATTACAATTGTTGCTACAATATTTATATAGGCTCATAGGTTCATAGGTGGGCACTAGGCTATCTGCCCGAAGGCATTTATAAGCCTAGCCAGAATGTGTTGGCTTTCGTCATCCCCTTAGATTAGATTCCTGTGCCTTTGTCCAGCAGAGCCACTGAAGTGATCCCCGAGGTAAACTTTCTGTTTCCCATCCACTCGTCAAGGTTTCTCTTGAAGAGTGTTAGCGAGGAGCTCTGCCTAATGTAGATTGGGATCTTGTTCCAAAGCATGGGAAGTCCCTGGGACAGGAATCTATCCCTCCAGCATGTCCTATTTATTGTTGTGGTGAGGTTTAGATCCCTAGAGAGTGTGGCTCAAGGGGATAAGGTTTTCTTTAGGTGAAGCATGTCCATCAATTCTGGGTTGGACATGGCCTTGTATGTCAGGCAGAAATCACTCTGAGTAGGCGGTATGCAACCGAGTACAACTGTAGTTTCTTCAGTCGAGCTACATAGGGCATCTGTTTGAGGCCATTGATCCTCTTGGTGAGGTACTTCTGTGGTCTTTCCAGCTGTTGCAGGTGTCTTGTAAGGTACATCCCAAATGAGGCGTTGTACTCTAAGATGGATCTGATGAGTGATGAGTAGAGGGGCACAATGACCTCTTTTGATCTGGATGCGAACCCTTTTGTGATTAGGTGGGCCACATAGAAGGATTTTCTAACCACTTTGGCAACGTGATTATCAAAGGTGAGATTACTATCTACTTGGGTCCCCAGATCCCTTATTACGTCTTTCGTATTTAGGGGACTACCACCTATGTGGTAGTTTGTGGGTACTTTGTTTTTTTCCAAAGGGGATGACTATTCACTTTTTGGCATTTAGATTGAAGCCATGATTTTGACACCAGGTATCTGTCTCAGTGAGACCCTTTGGGAGGATGTCTGTGTCAGCTAGAGAGTCAGTTATAACCCCTTGTTTGAAGTCGTCTGCGAACTTAGTCAGCCATAGTCCTCCTGTGCTTGCCTGTACCTCTGAGAAGTATATGCTGAACAGGAGGAGTCCTAGGATTGAGCCCTGAGGAACGCCACTTGTAACCGGTTTAGCGTCAGACCTAGCTCCCACAACTCTCACCATGTGGGTTCTGTCCATGAGCCAGTTGGCAACCCATCTTGTGACGTAGGGGTTTTTGTTCAGGCTGGTGAGCTTGTCTATAATACCATTATGGGGAATGGTGTTGAATGCTTTAGCGAGGTCTAGGTAGGCTGTGTATACCACCTTTCCCTCATCTCTAGCCTTGGTAACTGTCTCAAAGAAGTCCACCAGGTTTAGGAGGCATGATCTGCCCTTAAAGCCAAACTGGGTAGGGTCCAGTGTTTGGAGGTTCCCAATGTCTCTGTTAATGAGCTCCATGATGATGTGCTCCATAGCCTTGCAGACCAAGCTAGTCAGGCTTATAGGGCGATAGTTCCTGGGGTCTGTTGTGGCTCCACCTTTGTGGAGTGGAATAACCATTGCTGTGTGCCACTCTATGGGTATGTAGCCTGTGGAGAGGCTGAGTTTGAACAGTGTGTTTAGGTGAGGGGTTAGTTCATCTTTGAGCTCATGTAGGACGCAACGTGGGACACCATCCGGTCACACTGATGCTATGTTTTTGGCTTTGGAGAGGGCTGTTTTAACCTGAGTGTCTGTGATTTCAGGGACTCTACATTCTTCTGATATGGTTATGGGCCCTTTTGGGGGTGAAGTTTGCGCTGAACCTGTCTGCCAGGATGTTGGCGATATTGGTCGGTTCAGTGTATTTTGTGCCATTCTACACTAACTCCAACTCTCCAAGCAGATCTGAGCATTGCCACTTAGATTCTTGACATAGCTAAAGAATGCCTTGTGGTTATCTTTGGAGTCCTTGGCAATTTGTCTTTCAAAGCTCACCTTGAATGATTTTATGAGGGATCGTAGTTTCTTGCTGATACTGATCAGGGATGTCTTCCCTTCTTGGGATTTTACTCTTTTCTGTACTAGTTTCCTCCTTCTTTTGTATAGCTTGTTTATGGCAGGAGTCCACCAGAATGGTTTCCTTTTCTTGGAGGAGTGAGTCTTGGTTTTGCTTGGGATGGCACGATCCATGCATTCTTGTAGCTGCCGGTAGAATGCATTAGTAAAGGATTTTGCAGCTTGGACAGTATTATCCTTCAGCATGGGGGCTTTGAAACTTTCCACCTCAGTCTTAAGTAACGTGAAGTTTGCTTTTGAAAAGTTTTTCATAGTGGCTTTCTTGTCCAGGGGTAGGGGCGGAATATGGATATCCAAAGTGATTTATTTATGGTCAGATCTAACCAGTGAGGGGTTGACCTCTGGTGTGGAACACCAGTCGCCCATGTTGGTGATGACCAGGTCCAATATGTTGTCACCTCTGGTGGGAGTGTTGACCAGTTGAACCAGGGCATTTGAGATAAAAAATTCAAGGAAAAGTTGGGCAAGGGAGTTAGTACTTAAGTAGTTCTCCCAGTTAATATTTGGGTAATTGAAATCACCCAATATTATGGTGTTTGGTAGGACCTTTATGTTTCCCAGTGTTTCCAGAAACACGGAATGGGGGTCCTGGGACATGGTGGGTGATCTGCAGCAAGCTACAATTTGAACTTCAGTTTTGCCCAATGTTAGTTGCACGTGGATGATCTCTGAAGCATCATGCTGTGCCACTAACCTGGAGGTGTGGTATCCTTGATGAATATGGATACCCCCCACCTTTTGTATTTCGGTTTGTGCTCTGTGGCTGAAATGTATGGTATGAGTTGTAGCCTGGTAGTGCTGGGGTGCTCTCTGGAACCTTAAACCAGGTTTCTGTTACTGCACATATATCAATTTTCTCCATACTGAGGAGTGGCTCGAGTGCATGCATTTTGAGGTTTAGGTTTCTGGCATTGAGTAGCACTACCCTCAGTTTTTTGTTACTTGTGCTATTTACGGTGGTGGGTTTGTGTTTTGAGCCTTGACTAAAAAAGGCACTATGGGGGGGCAAGAGCCTTGGCCAGTATTTGAAAGCCTAAGGTGACAGGTGCAAGCCATCTCTAGTGAAGCAGAGTGGCTTGTCAAGCATGTCATCTCAGGTGGACAGACACTGGATCCCCTTTGAATGACACCAGAAACTTAGCTAATTGTTGAAATTGAGAATTTTTTTCATTATACCATGTTATCATTCTTGGTGAGGGCAGAATGCTACTCAGGGTCAGGGTCATACCAGCCTGGGCTACGTGATCAGAGAGCTCTTCCATGTCTCTTTTCATGTAGTCCACGGAGGTACAGCTCAGGTCATTCACACCAACATGGACAATGACAGAGTCATATTTGTACTCGTTCTGGAGTGACCTGAGTGCATGTGTTATGTGGCAGATCCTGGCACCCAACAGGCAGCTAACAGTAACCTTCTCCTTATTCAGCCTAGTGAGTGGGACGTCAGTGTGTCTGACTATAGAGTCACCTATTGCTATCTACATATGACAATACATTACTAAACATTTAATTGTCCTTTACTGTCAAACTTTTGAATTTCCATACCCAGATTATTAAATATTGTAACTGTATTATTTTGACATGTTTTATGTTAGAACTATATATATGTACATTTGTTTGTGATACTATAGTAACAACTGTTAAGATTACACTTACCATTTTGCAGAGCACAGCTGCTGATCAGGGCAGGAATGCTTGACAGTGGGTCTGATAGGAACATTTTCCAACTGACCCATTCCGTTAAACCTTTCTTAATCTAGAAATGGTGAAAAAATAAAATAAAAAAAATAAAAAATAACTAATGGAATACAGTAGTAATTACTGTAGAAAAGAGAGGTTTTATTTCCTTTTTTTCCATTATTCCATTATGTGTGCTTGCCATCTATTTAATTTTGTCTGTAATTGCATACCCCTGTCTGACTGCAAATATTTTGTATTTTGTTATCATCATAACATATAGGGGGGGCTACCACACCTTAACCTACTGCCTTTAGTATTTTTCTGTATTTCATTTGCATAACTAATATGTACATCCACACCTTTAGTATTTCTTTTTGTACTTCAATTACATGACTAATATATGTGTAGGGGGTTAATATTTTTGCTAATTATATGTGCAAGGGGTTAAGTGGGCAGCAGCACCCCCTTATATACCTGGTTTATTAAGTAACAAAAGTTGTTCTAATTATTACACAACCAGGAGGTTTTATTTCTTATTTTTTCCATGAATGGTCATTGCAGGTTTACCTGTAGGTTCCTTTAAGTGGGTATACATTTATTTGATACTTATTATGGTGACAGGAGAGAGCTTGTCACAGCGCATCCTGGCCACAGAAAAGTGGTCATAATCTTAGAATTCATCATTATTGTTGCCTTTTGCAATCTGATCTTGGCTGAAAGGGGCCTTTGGGCCAGTCCATTCACCCTATTAACAAATAAATAAATGCAAGCATAAAAAATAAATAGTAACTGTTGATCAAAGGCTAGCCCATATAAAATAGACTTTAGGGATTGCTTGAAGTCATACAATGCTAAATTCTCTCACATTTTGTGTTTTTGGTCTTTCAATAGTTGGAAGTTAATCTAGCTCTACTGTAATTACCTGGTGTTTCTGGAGTTAGAGGCAATGGTTCTTAAGACCTACAAAGAATAATTCCACACAAATTAGGTTTTGAGGAAGAAGTCTAAGTGGAGATTGGGTTTTAACCTCATAGGTGTGAGGTTCTAGAGCTGCAGGCTCTGATACAATGCTGCAGCTATATCAGTTAGTGCCTCAGACAATGCCCCAGGTGATGACCCCCCCCCCCGAACCAAAGCTGAGGATCAAAAGGAAGTCTTGGTTCATAGGTTCATAGGTTCATACTAGGCTATCTGCCCAAGGGCATTTATAAGCCTAGCCCATAGTTATGTGGCTTTCGCCACCCCTTTAGTTTGAATAAAAACTATGCCTATCATTTTGCTGTGCCTCTGTCAAGCAGTGACACTGAAGTAATCCCTGGGGTATATCTGCAATCTCCCATCCATTGGTCAAGATTCCTCTTGAACAAAGCCAGAGAGGTGCTCTGCCTCACATGTACCGGGATTTTGTTCCACAGCATAGGGAGTCTCTGGGTGATGAATCTGTCCCTCCAGCACGTTCTATTTATAACCGTGTCAAGGTTTAAGTCTCCGCCCTTGTGGTTCTGAGGGATCTAGATTTTTTGAGGTGAAGCATATTCATCAAATCTGGGTTTGACATGGCCTTATATGTCAGGCACAGGTCACCTCTGAGCAAGCGGTATGAGACTGAATAGAGCTGGAGTTCTTTCAGTCGGGCAGCATAAGACATATTTTTGAGACCCTTTATCCTTTTGGTGAGGAACTTTTGGGGCCTTTCAAGCTGCAGCAGGTGTCTGGTCAGATACATTCCGAACGGGGCATTGTACTCAATCATAGGTCTAATAAGTGATGAGTACAGGGGGACGATGACCTCCCTTAATCTAGATGTGAATCCCTTCATGATCAGGTGGGTGATATAGAAGGTTTTCCTAACTACTTTAGCAACATGAGTGTCAAACGAAAGTCTACTGTCAACCTGGGTCCCCAGATCCCTGATGACTTTTTCTGTGCTCAGTGGATTGCCACCTATATGGTAGCTAGGGGTAACCTTGTTTTTCCCAAAGGGTATGACTATGCATTTTTTGGCGTTTAACTTCAGGCCATGGCTCTGGCACCAGTTATCCATTTCTGTGAGGCCCTTCTGGAGGATATCTGTGTCAGATGTGTTTTCGACTATGGCGCCCAGTTTGCAGTCATCTGCAAACTTTGTCAGCCATAACCCTCCTGTGTTTGCTTGTACTTCAGAAAAGTAGATGCCGAACAAGAGTCGACCCAGGACTGAGCCCTGTGGGACACCACTTGTGACAGGCTTTGAGTCTGACATGGCTCCAGCAACTCTGACCCTGTGGGTTCTGTCACTTAGCCAGTTTGCAACCCATCTTGTGATGTATGGGTTTACATTCAAGCTGATGAGTTTTTCGATGATACCTGAGTGGGGTATTGTGTCAAGGCCTTTGCCAGGTCGAGGTAGGCTGTATGGACTGCCTTTCCCTCATCAATGGCCTTGGTGACTGTCTCAAAAGTCAACCAAGTTTAAGAGGCAGGATCTGCCTTTGACAAAGCCAAACTGAGTTGGATCCAAAGTCTGCAAGTTCCCTATGTCTTTATTTATGAGTTCCATTATGATCCTCTCCATGGCTTTGCAGATAAGGCTTGTCAAGCTAATGGGGCGGTAATTTCCAGGGTCTGTGGAGGCACCGCCCTTATGAAGTGGGACCACAGTCGCCGTGCGCCACTCCTTGGGTAACGTATCCTGAGGTGAGGCTAAGATTAAACAGCTGTCCTAACTGTGGGTTTAATTCCTCATTGAGTTCATGAAGCACACAGCCGGGGACACCATCCGGTCCCATGGATGCTGTGTTTTTTGCCTTAGTGAGGGCAGTTCTCACTTGGGCGTTGGAGATGTTTGGGGGGCTACAATCCTCTGGAATAGATATCTCTCCTTTTGGGGGGGAGAAGTTTGCACTGAACCTGTCAGCCAGTATGTTGGCAATGTGTGTAGGTTCAGTAATTTTCACATCATTTTGAACTAATTCTGAGCATATCTGGGAGTTTCCTCCTAGGTTTCTAACATAGCTAAAGAAGGCCTTATGATTCTCTTTAGAGTCCTTGGCGATTTTTCTCTCAGAATTTGCCTTGGATGATTTTATGAGAGCTCTTAGTTTTTTACTTATAATGATCAAAGGTGTCTTACCTTTCAAGGATTTTGCTCTATCTTGTAGTAGCTTCCTCCTTTTGTTGTAGAGCTTGTTTATGGCTGGGGTCCACCAGACTGGACGCTTACCTTTGGTACAGAGAGTCTTAGTTTTGTTTGGGATTGCCTGATCCATGCAGTCCTGTAGGTGCTGGTAGAAGGCATTTGTAAGTGATTCAGCGGTTTGAGTAATGTTTACCACTGGCTCAGGGGCCATAAAGGAGACCACACTAGTTTTTAGAAGTGTGAAATCGGCTTTTGAGAAGTTTTTCACTGTGGTCTTTTGTGTTTCAGGTGGGGCGGGATGAGGACCTCCAGCGAGATTAGTTTATGATCTGATCTCACCAGTGAGGGGTATACTTCCGGTGTTGAACATTTTGATCCCATGTTCATGATGATGAGATCAAGTATGTTTTCTCCTCTTGTGGGGATGGTGACTAGTTGTTCCATGGCATTTGAGTTTATGAACTCCAGGAATCTTTGGGTTAGAGTGTTCGGGCTTGAGTAGTGTTCCCAGTCTATATTAGGGTAGTTGAAGTCACCTAGTATGATGGTGTTTGGAGATACATTTATCCCTCCAATGTTTTCAGGAAGGCCATATGAGGTTCCTGAGTTTGAGAGGGTGGCCTGTAACATGCTACAAATTGCAGAGCAGTCTTGCCTATGGTTAATTGCACCTGGATGGTCTCCGATGCATCATGCGTTGCCACCAACCTTGAGGTGTGGGTGTCCTTTATGAATATGGACACCCTCCTTTCTTGGTGTTGTCCGGATTTTGGGGCCGGAACGCATGATATGAGGTGAAACCTGTTAGTGCTGGGGTGCTCTCAGGAGCCTTGAACCAGGTTTCTGTCACAGCACAGACATCGATGTTCTCCATATTGAGAAGGGCCTCGAGTGCGTGCATCTTGAGATTGAGACTTCTGGCATTGAGCAGCATTACCCTTAGTTTTTTTCCTTTTGGTGTTCTAGGGTGGTAGGTTTAGAATTTGAGCCTTGCCTAAAAAGGCACTATGGGGTGGCAAGAGCCTTTGCCAATATCCGGAAGCCCAGGGTGACAGGTGCAAGCCGTCCCTTGCGAAGCAGCGTGGCTTGTCCAGCATGTCATCCCAGGCAGACAGACACTGGATCCCCTTTGAATGACACCAGAATTTAAGCCAATTATTAAAGCTGATCATCTTATCACTGTATTGTGGCATCATTCTAGGTGAAGGTAGGATACTGCTCAAGGTCAGGGTCATACCTGCCTGGGCTACATAATCAGAGAGCTCCTCGATGTCCCTTTCATGTAGTCCAAGGAGGTACGTCTCAGGTCGTTGACACCAGCGTGGACAATGACTGAGTCGTACTTGTACCTGCTGTTGAGAGACCTGAGTGTTTGCGTTATGTGGCGGATTCTAGCGCCTGACAGGCAGCTTACTGTGACCTTCTCTTTACTCAGTCTGGTGAGCGGGACGTCAGTGTGTCTGACTATGGAATCACCAGTGACAAGTGTGTCTGGCATTTTGTTTGGCCTTAAGGGCTGTGACTGTTTGACACTCTGACTGTGTGGTCTATGTGTTGCATGTGTTGGGTCATGAGGTGGTAGTTATTTGGGTGTCTGCTTTGGTGGCCTCTGCTGTTTTGGTAAATTTTTGATCAGAGCCTCCGAGTATGTCTTTGTGTGAGTATGTGTATGATTTGAAGTTGTGATGGTACCATGTGTGACTGGGTATGTATTGTGTGTGGTTACCTTCTCCTCCTGTCTGGTCTTGCCAGTCCTATGTTGAGAGAGCTCAGCCTCCAGTTTGGCCGTATAGTTGCATCTCTCGCATGTATTTGTGTTTTGTGGGAGAAGGAGAGGATTGTCTGTGTACATGAGGCAGTTGTAACATTGCCTCAATATTCCCAGGTTCACCAGTTGAGCTGGAGAGGACACTAGCAACTGATCCCTCGACATACTAGAAGTAGTAGATAAAGAGACTTTCAAAGGACTCTGGGGGAAGTGGGTTTTAGGCTGGTGGGGTACTATCTATAATAAGAGTGCTTTATCAAGGTGCAAGTACTGTAGGAGTAAGTGTTAGGCTTTACAGATAGAGAATAGTCTACTTGGGAATCAAGTAGAGATGAACTTTTCAGTTATAGGATATGCTGGTTAGATCAGCAGTACAGCTCGAGGAAGG